>NC_135802.1:167833603-168019391 GCF_964213995.1 Mustelus asterias
AATCTTTCTCAGTGTGCGTCCCCTGGGAACAGCACAGAGTCCCTCATCGCAGAGGGACTCAGGATGAACATTGATTAAAACCACTGCATCTCTCTCCAGAACACCATTGCAAAGGCACATTGAATAAGAAGGTGTGTGATAGTCTCTTCTCCACTGCAGCCACGTCGAACAATGTGTGCAAGGGCTGTGACTCCAGGCATGTAGGAAAGATCTGACAGGGAGAGCTTTTCTCACCACCAGACGAGCTACATCCTGGTGCGTGTTTGAAAGTTAATGATAAGATGTTCTGCCAGATGACGATGACAGACTGCTCAAGAAACTATCTGACAGGATCCATGATCCATACTGGGGAGAGTTTAAACTAGATAGGTTGGGGGGAGGGGATCAAAATGAGGTGACTGAGAGTGAGGAAGGTAGCTCGCAAACAGAGAAGGGTTATAGACAGTGCAAGAAGGCAGATGGACAGGGAATAGAGAAGGGGAGAGCTCAGACCAAAGGATTGAGATGTGTTTACTTTAATGCCAGGAGTATAGTAAATAAAGGGGATGAGCTCAGAGCGTGGATCGATGCCTGGAAGTATGATGTGGTGGCCATTACGGAGACTTGGATGTCTCAGGGACAGGACTGGATACTCCAGGTGCCGGATTCAGATGTTTCAGGAAGGACAGGGAGGGAGGCAAGAGAGGGAGTAGAGTGGCACTGCTGATCAGGGATAGTGTCCCAGCTTTAGAGAAGGTGTATGCTGTGGAGAGATTGTCCACAGAGTCTCTGTGGGTGGACGTTCAGAGTGCGAAGGGGCTGGTCGCTTTGCTGGGAGTTTTCTATAGGCCGCCCAATAGTAACAGGGAGGTGGAGGAGCAGATAGGGAAACAAATCCTGGAGAGATGCAGTAATAGCAAAGTTGCGATGGGAGACTTGAATTTCCCAAACATAGATTGGAATATCCCGAGGGTAAGGGGATTGGATGGGGAGGAGTTCATTAGGTGTGTTCAGGAGGGTTTCCTAACACAGCATGTGGACAAGCCTACAAGAGGAGAGGCTGTACTTGATCTGATACTGACCAATGAACCTGGACAGGTGTCAGATCTCTCAGTGGGAGAGCATCTTGGGGATAGCGATCATAACTCTATCTCCTTTAGGCTTGCATTGGAAAAAGAGAGGATCAGACAAGCTAGGAAAGTGTTTATATGGAGTAAGGGGAAATATGAAGACATCAGACAGCAAATTAGAGGAGTAAATTGGAAGGAGGTATTCTCGGGGAAATGTACTGAAGAGAGGTGGCAGTTTTTCAAGGAATGTCTGTCTAGAGTTCTACAGGATAACGTTCCGAGCAGACAGGGAGGTGTTGGTCGGTTAAAGGAACCATGGTGCACGAAAGCTGTGCGGGACCTCGTCGAGATAAAAGGAAAGCGTACAAAAGGCTCAGAGAGCTTGGTGAAGATAGGGATTTAGAAGAGTATACGGCTTGTAGGAAGGGACTAAAGAAGGAAATTAGGAGAGCCAGAAGGGGTCACGAGAAGGCCTTGGCAGGTAGGATTAAGGAAAACCCTAAGGCGTCCTATAAATATGTGAAGAGTAAAAGGATGAGACGTGAAGGAATAGGGCCTATGAAAGGTGAAGGCGGGAAGGTCTGTATGGAACCAGTAGAAATGGCAGAGGTGCTCAATGATTATTTTGCCTCGGTTTTCACAGAGGAGAAAGACCTGGGTGGATGTACTGCAGGCGTGCGGTGGACTGAAAGGATTGAGTATGTGGACTTTAAGAAAGAGGTTGTACTGGAATCTTTGAATGGCATCAAGATAGATAAGTCGCCGGGTCCGGATGGGATGTACCCCAGGTTACTGTGGGAGGCGAGGGAAGAGATTGCAGAGCCTCTGGCGATGATCTTTGCGTCGTTGATGGAGACAGGAGAGGTGCTGGAGGATTGGAGGATTGTGGATGTGGTTCCTATTTTCAAGGAGGGGAATAGGGATAGCCCAGGTAATTACCGACCGGTGAGTCTAACCTCAGTGGTTGGTAAGCTGATGGAGAAGATCCTGAGGGACAGGATATATGAGCATTTAGAGAGGTTTAGTATGCTCAAGAATACTCAGCATGGCTTTGTCAAGGGCAGATCGTGCCTTACGAGCCTGGTGGAGTTCTTCGAAAATGTGACTAAACACATTGACGAAGGGAAGGCGGTAGATGTGGTTTTTGTGGATTTTAGCAAGGCATTCGATAAGGTCCCCCATGCAAGGCTTCTGGAAAAAGTGAGAGGGCATGGGATCCAAGGGGCTGCTGCCCGGTGGATCCAGAACTGGCTTGCCCAAAGGAGGCAGAGAGTGGGTATAGATGGGTCTTTTTCTAATTGGAGGTCGGTCACCAGTGGTGTGCCCCAGGGATCTGTTCTGGGACCCTTGCTGTTTGTCATTTTCATAAATGACCTCGATGAGGAAGTGGAGGGATTGGGTTAGTAAGTTTGCCGACGAGACGAAGTTTGGTGGGGTTGTGGATAGTCTGGAGGGATGTCAGAAGTTACAGAGGGACATAGATAGGATGCAAGACTGGGCGGACAAGTGGCAGATGGACTTCGACCCAGATAAATGCGTCGTGGTCCATTTTGGTAGGACAAATAGGATGAAGGAGTACAATATAAAGGGAAAGACTCTTAGTACTGTAGATGATCAGAAGGACCTTGGGGTCCGGGTCCATAGGACTCTGAAATCGGCCCTGCAGGTGGAGGAGGTGGTTAAGAAGGCGTATGGTGTGCTGGCCTTTATCAATCGAGGGACTGAGTTTAGGAGTCCGGGGATAATGATGCAGCTATATAAGACCCTCGTCAGACCCTACTTGGAGTACTGTGCTCAGTTCTGGTCGCCTCATTACATGAAGGATGTAGAAAAGATTGAAAGGGTGCAGAGGAGATTTACAAGGACGTTGCCTGGATTGAGTGGCATGCCTTATGAGGATAGGCTGAGGGAGCTTGGTCTTTTCTCCTTGGAGAGACGAAGGATGAGAGGAGACCTAATAGAGGTGTATAAGATGTTGAGAGGCCTAGATCGGGTGGACTCTCAGAGGCTTTTTCCCAGGGTGGAAATGTCTGCTACGAGAGGACACAGGTTTAAGGTGCTGGGGGGTAGGTACAGGGGAGATGTTAGGGGTAAGTTTTTCACACAGAGGGTGGGGGGCGAGTGGAATCGGCTGCCGTCAGTGGTGGTGGAGGCGAACTCAATAGGGTCTTTTAAGAGACTCCTGGATGAGTACATGGAGCTTAATAGGATGGAGGGTTATAGGTAGGTCTAGAAAGTAGGGATGTGTTCGGCACAACTTGTGGGCCGAAGGGCCTGTTTGTGCTGTAGTTTTTCTATGTTCTATCTTCTATCTCCTTTTCCTCCAGGGTCTCGAAGATGTTGCATGTAGACCACTGCTTGGTGGATTTGTGGTCAACATGTTTTTTTTTGCATAAACTTTTCCATGAGGGATAAGTGGAACAGTGCAATCCAACTGGGGGACATTCCATGGGAACGTGGCCAGACCCTGGAATTGCAACACCGGGGACAGGTAGAACCTCCGCACATAGTGACACTGGTGTTTGTGTACCCAGGTTCTATGCACAGCTTGGTGCAACTGCATTTGAAGGTGGCCGTCAAAAGGATGATGATGTTAGGTACGATCGTCCCCCTTTAGATTCCCTGAGGGCAATGTTCTTCTTTGATATCCAGGTAAGGTGGAAGATTGGTCAGGTGATCCCACAACTCAGGAATGAGGAATGGGTCAGACCTGCCTCATGTACCGGAACACTGAGAGTATCTCACAGCCAATGGCCAGGTTCTTGATGCAATTGGCTCCCACAAATCAAGCTTTTGTTTGACCACAACCACTCACTCTTTCCAGTTTCTCGTGCATGTTCTGGTCTCTCTGAACCATATTCCCATCATCTTCAGGTAGTCTGACCTGACGATGAATGATCGGTCAGTCCAGTTCCTGAAGAATATGGCCTCGCTCTTGCAGAATTTACCCTGGGTCCTGAGGCCAGCTCAAACTGGCCGCAGATGTTTATCAGTCTGCGAATCTACAGCGGATCCAAGCAGAAGATGGTGACATCATACATGTATGGGGAGGTTTTGGCCTGAGTGCCTCCAATGCCTGGGATTGTCACTCCTCTTACACCCGAATCCCTCCCGATGGACTCGGCAAAAGGTTCTACACAACACACAAATAGACCTGAGGACAGAAGGCAGCCCTGCCTGATTCCAGACCTGATCTGAAAACGTTCAGATTCCTACCATTGATTCAAACTGCGCAACTGATGTCTGTGTAGAACAGTTGGATCCAATTGCAGATTTCCTCCCCAAACCCCATTTTGGAGTGCACATCCATCATGTAAGTCTGCGACATTCTGTCAGATGCCTTCTCCTGGTCCAGGCCAATGAGACAGGTGTCCATTATCTCCTAGATATCCCTGCCTGGTGTAGCACAGATGTGGTCAGGGTGGAGGTTTCTTCATGAATTGACCAACAATCCAGCAGTCAAACAAAGGCATAAAGGGATACAAGAGTCACAGCAACTCCCGAGTGACCCCCAGGTGCCTGGAATTTCCGAGGGGTCAGAACATGTACAGGAATCGATGTTGGGGAATAAGAGCTGCCTAGTTAAGAACATAAGAACATAAGAAATAGGAGCAGGAGTAGGCCATCTAGCCCCTCGAGCCTGCCCCGCCATTCAATAAGATCATGGCTGATCTGACGTGGATCAGTACCACTTACCCGCCTGATCCCCATAACCCTTAATTCCCTTACCGATCAGGAATCCATCCATCCGCGCTTTAAACATATTCAGCGAGCTAGCCTCCACCACCTCAGTGGGCAGAGAATTCCAGAGATTCACCACCCTCTGGGAGAAGAAGTTCCTCCTCAACTCTGTCTTAAACCGACCCCCCTTTATTTTGAGGCTGTGTCCTCTAGTTTTAACTTCCTTACTAAGTGGAAAGAATCTCTCCGCCTCCACCCTATCCAGCCCCCGCATTATCTTATAAGTCTCCATAAGATCCCCCCTCATCCTTCTAAACTCCAACGAGTACAAACCCAATCTCCTCAGCCTCTCCTCATAATCCAAACCCCTCATCTCCGGTATCAACCTGGTGAACCTTCTCTGCACTCCCTCCAATGCCAATATATCCTTCCTCATATAAGGGGACCAATACTGCACACAGTATTCCAGCTGCGGCCTCACCAATGCCCTGTACAGGTGCATCAAGACATCCCTGCTTTTATATTCTATCCCCCTCGCAATATAGGCCAACATCCCATTTGCCTTCTTGATCACCTGTTGTACCTGCAGACTGGGCTTTTGCGTCTCATGCACAAGGACCCCCAGGTCCCTTTGCACGGTAGCATGTTTTAATTTGTTTCCATTGAGATAGTAATCCCATTTGTTATTATTTCCTCCAAAGTGTATAACCTCGCATTTCTCAACGTTATACTCCATTTGCCATATCCTCGCCCACTCACTCAGCCTGTCCAAATCTCTCTGCAGATCTTCTCCGTCCTCCACACGATTCACTTTTCCACTTATCTTTGTGCCGTTACCCTACACTCCGTCCCCTCCTCCAGATCATCTATATAAATGGTAAATAGTTGCGGCCCGAGTACCGATCCCTGCGGCACGCCACTAGTTACCTTCCTCCAACTGGAAAAACACCCATTTATTCCGACTCTTTGCTTCCTGTCGGATAGCCAGTCCCCAATCCACTTTAACACACTACCCCCAACTCCGTGTGCCCTAATCTTCTTCAGCAGCCTTTTATGGGGCACCTTATCAAACGCCTTTTGGAAATCCAAAAACACCGCATCCACCGGTTCTCCTCCATCAACCGCCCTAGTCACATCTTCATAAAAATCCAACATGTTCGTCAAGCAGGACTTTCCCCTCATGAATCCATGCTGCGTCTGATTGATCGAACCATTTCTATCCAGATGCCCTGCTATCTCCTCTTTAATAATGGATTCCAGCATTTTCCCTACTACAGACGTTAAGCTGACCGGCCTATAGTTACCCGCCTTTTGTCTCCTTCCTTTTTTAAACAGCGGCGTAACATTAGCCGTTTTCCAATCAACCAGCACTACCCCAGAATGCAATGAGTTTTGATAAATAATCACTAACGCATCCACTATTACCTCTGACATTTCTTTCAATACCCTGGGATGCATTCCATCCGGACCCGGGGACTTGTCCACCTTCAGTCCCATTAGTCTACCCAGCACTGCCTCTCTGGTAACATTAATTGTATTAAGTATTTCTCCTGCTGCCAACCTTCTATCGTTAATATTTGGCAAACTATTTGTGTCCTCCACCGTGAAGACCGACACAAAAAACTTATTTAAAGACTCAGCCATATCCTCATTTCCCACTATTAACTCCCCCCTCTCGTCCTCCAAGGGTCCAACATTCACTCTAGCCACTCTATTCCTTTTTATATATTTATAAAAACTTTTACTATCATTTTTTATATTAATTGCTAGCCTAGCTTCATAGTCTATCCTTCCTTTCTTTATCGCTTTCTTAGTCTCTCTTTGTTGTTTCTTAAATTTTTCCCAATCACTTGTTTCTCCACTATTTTTGGCCACTCTGTACGCAGCTGTTTTTATTTTAATACTCTCCTTTATTTCCTTCGTTATCCACGGCTGGTTCTCCCTTTTCTTACAATCCTTGTTTTTTGCTGGAATATATTTTTGCTGAGAACTGAAAAGGATCTCCTTAAAAATCCTCCACTGTTCCTCAGCTATCCTACCTGCCAGCCTGCTCTCCCAGTCTACCTTAGCCAATTCATCCCTCATCCTATCATATTTCCCTCTGTTCAAACAGAGGACACTGGTTTGGGACCAAACTTTCTCCTCTTCCATCTGAATCAGAAATTCGACCATATTGTGGTCACTAGACCCAAGAGGGTCCTTCACAATAAGATCCTTAATTCTACCTACCTCGTTACACAATACCAGATCCAAAATAGCTCGTTCCCTCGTCGGTTCCGTAACATGCTGTTCAAGGAAACTATCCCGACAGCATTCTAAGAACTCTTCCTCCATTCCACCCTTACCGACTTGAGTCTGCCAGTCAATGTGCATGTTGAAGTCCCCCATGATTATTGCCGTTCCGTTTTTACACGCATCCCTTATCTGCTTGTTTATAGCCCTCCCTACCTCAACGTTATTATTTGGGGGCCTATATACCACACCTACTAGTGTCTTTCTCCCTCTACTATTCCTCATCTCTACCCATAATGATTCCACGTTTTGTTCCTCAGAGCCTATGTCATCCCTCAGTACTACCCTGATATTATCTCTTATTAATAGCGCGACCCCACCACCTTTTCCTTCCTGTCTATTCTTCCTAAACGCCTGATACCCCTGGATATTCATCTCCCAGTCCTGATCACCTTTCAGCCACGTTTCTGTAATGGCCACTAGATCGTACCCACTTGTGCTGATTTGCACCATCAACTCATTTACCTTGTTCCGAAAGCTTCGTGCATTCAGGCAAAGTGTCCTTATTCCAGCTTTTATCTGGACCCGCTTTGATGAGTCGCGAACACCCTCTCCCTCTACTCCCTTATCTAAATTACCGCCTTCATTCACTTGCACCCTCTCCTCTACCATTAATTTTGTAATTCCCCTTACCCCTGCATCCTCCCCCCCATCAATTAGTTCCTTGATCCTAGTCAACTCTTCTAGCTCCCCAGTTAAACACTGGCTGGTGACTCATCTTCAAGGCCAGGTCGAGGAGAGGTACAACGCTGCTCGCTGCTCCTCACGCTCACTCAGAGAAGATACCTGGACTGATCAGGTGGCTCACTGCAGTATGCACTGGAGAGGGTTTCCCGCATGACTGCAGTGTGTTGTCTCCTTCACAATCTGGCCATGCAGAGAGGTGATCCTTGCCAGAGGATGAACTGGAGGAGGTTGAGAACATGAGAACATAGGCCACTCAGCCCATCGAGCCTGCTCCACCATTTATTACGATTATGGTTGATTAAACACTTCAATGCCATTTACCCCACACTATCCCCATATCCCTTTACATTATTGTGAATTAGAAATCTGTCAATCTCTGCTTTAGTAAGAAGTTTAACAACACCAGGTTAAAGTCCAACAGGTTTATTTGGTAGCAAAAGCCACACCTCTCTGCTTTAAACAAACTCAATGACTGAGCTTCCACAGTCCTCTGGGCGACAGAATTCCAAAGATTCACAACTCTTTGTGTAAAGACATTCCACATCCTCTTGGTCCTAAGTGGCTTTCCCCTTATTTTGAAATTGTGTCCAGTGGTTCTCGACTCCCCAATCAGGTGAAACATCAGACCTACATTTACCTTGTCTATTCATTTCAATATTTTGTAGGTTTCATTGTGATCACCTCTTACTCTTAGAAATTCGGGAGAATACAGGCACAGTTTGCCCAATCACGCTTTGTAAAACAGCCCCGCCATCCTGGGAACAAGTCTGGTGAACCTTTGCTGCCCTCCCTCTGTGCCAATAATATCTTTTCTGAGGGAAGGGAACCTAAACTACATTCAGTGCTCCAGGTGCAGCCAAACCAAACTTCTATACAATTGAAAAAAGACCTCACTATTCCTGGACTCAAAGTCTCTTCTGAAAAGGTTAACATTCCAGTAACCTTCCTAATAGCCTGCTGCACCTGCATGTTAGCCTTCAGTGACTTATGGACAAAGACACCCAGGTCCCTCTGTCTGCCATTTTGAGCAGTCTCTTGATGATAGATGAGCTGGACAGACTGATGTGAATGTGTCGCACTGACATTTAAATATGGTGCCAGGACCCTTGAACCCGTCAGCTGTCAGCAGGCAGACCAATCAGCTCCCAACCAACCAGATGATTCAGAACGATACCTGCTCATGCATAATAAAGTAGGTTCCAATTTCAAAATCAGGTGCAAGTTCACAGTATTCCAGCCAGTGGGAATGGTGCTGGCAGAATAGTCAATCACCGCACTTTGGCAACAGAAATGAGAATTCCACCTTTAGGGCCCTATTTCACCATTCTGATTCGAAGTTCTGGGTGGACTTGAAACTGGGAGTGTTTCAGAGCCGACTTTTAGACCCGTTCTCAGGCGCCCCCATACGCACTCTGCCTGAAAAAATATCAGCGATTCCGAATCGCGCTGCACAAGCCTGTGGGCGGGGCTTAACGCACCCGAAACCCTGCAGCTCCAATCAGCGCCAACAACTGCGCATGTGCAGAAAAAAAATGATAGAATGCAGCTCCTCTGCCACATCGCTCCCGGGCCGGATAATGCCTCCCCCCGGCCCCTACAGACATTGCCTCACCCCCACAACATTACTGACTCCCCCCCCACCCCCACCCGCCACCCAGACCAGTCGCAGGCCCTCCCCCCTCCCTCCCATAATCTCAGGCAGAATGGCAGCAGATCTCCCTCCTTCCCCTCCACCAATCTCAAGCAGGGTGGCAGCAGACTCCCCCCGCCACTCAAACCACCCCCCCGCCACAGATCTCAAGCAGAGAGCCGTCAGGCACTCAGCACTTACCTCCTCACTAACTGGAGCGCCTGAATCAGACTCTTGTGGAGCATGTCTGTTTCACGCTGATTCTGGATTGGTGAACGAGGGGGTAAAGGGGGAATTCGGTAAGGTTGGGCGTGCAGCCCATTAAGTCAATTTAAATGCATGCAAATACATTTAAATGGCGGTTGCACCTGTTTCGGGCGCAGTCCCGATTGCGACAATTTTCGGGCCTTGGTAAAGGGGGAACCAGCACGAAGGCAGGCGTGGATCGCGTTATTCGCCTCATGCCCGACTTTACCAAGTTTTTCCGCCCAAAAACGGGCACAATTTGATGGTAAAATCGGGCCCTTAGACTGTTTGCTAACCAGACACATCACAGATTGGTCATTACTAGATAAAGGATCTTTGGGAGTTTAACCACTTGGCACTTGCTGATTTAATTATGATCTCAGGTAATAGCAACAATTTATCTTGTTAACTCAGACCAATTGTTAATATAAAATTAGCTGGATTTTTTTTGATTGGAAGGTCAGTGACATTTTCTTGATGTGTAACATCATTGCATTAAAATATGAACAATCAGAATGGTAAAGACTGGAAGGTTTGATATTGTGAGGAGGAAAGATTATTAATCTTTGATTTTTGCATTGGATTGCTATTCCAAGCCCTGAAAATATATTCTTCAGTGTTTTCAATATCCTGTTCCAGTCATACCAACTCAAAACGTTAACTCTGTTTCTTTCTCCACGGATGCTGACAGACCTGCTGAGTCTTTCTAACATTTTTTGTATCGATTAGTGCAGTGGTTCCCAAAGGGTGCGGCGCGCCACACTGGTGCGGCAAGAGAGGATGGCAAGTGTGGCAGGAAGATTCAAGGACAATTAAAGAAACATTTAAACATGGATTAGATATTTTTCCAAAGTGATTGTTTTATACTTTCTGGATGTCCCATGATCATATTATAAAGTAGTTGTGTTCTATGTTATGAATCAAGCACTGCTAGGAGTTGTATTTTTTTGTTTTTGAATGTATTTCTTATCATAAAAAATTTGGTGTGGCACGAGCAAATTTTTATTCCGAAAGTGCGGCCCAGTGAAAAAAGTTTGGGAACCACTGGATTGTGAAAGCACAGGTTGTTTATATTATACATGAGCAGCCCTGCAGCCTTCTGAGATGTCTGTACTCCTCCAATTGTGGCCTCTTGAGCATCCTGAATGTTTATCATTCAAGCATCGACAGGAGTACTTTCAGCGACAATAACCCAACACTCTGGAATTCCCTCCAGAAATCTCTGCTCATCAACTCACTTCCCTCTTCTTAAAACTCATCTCTCTGATCAACCTTTTGGTCACCTATCTTCATAACTTCTTTATCCGACTCAATGTCAAGCTTTGTTTTCTAACAGTCTGATGAAGCAGTCTTTGAGTCACAAATTCAACACAAGTTTTCTCTAATGTTTATGAGATGATCCTGCAGACAGGTTCTGGTTTCACTTTGAAATGCAAATGAATTCGCATTCCGTTCTAACTTTCAAACCCATGACTGTATGAAAGACATTGCTGCCAGTTATTGAGGTGGACATCACAACTATGAACTGTGTCAGACACAACCGGTTGTCCTCCAATGAGAAAGAGAGGAAAATATTTTTATTCAATGGCTATTGCTAACACAAGAGTGACTTGTTGCCCCGGCAACTGGGAAGACCTCTGCAGCAACGTTTGACGAATGTAGCAACAGGATATGTTTTATATTTTCATATCTTCCTATGTACTGAGAGACCTAAAATATCAGAGCTATCACCAAATAGTGCAAGTCACACCGAAACTGTTACTAATGGCAGTTTTTATACTCTGCTTTTAAAAAAACCTGTTTCCCTCAGCAGTGAAGTTTGATGCCATCAGATGAATATTTAAAGCATTATTTGAATAGGTTTCTCAGTGCCGGCCCAGTTTAACAGGAGCAGTTGGAGAGAATGCCAAGCCAAGTGTTAGAAGAATTCCTTCTCCTTCTCCAGCTGAAACAACAAAATCCAAACAATCTCCCTTTCTGCTTTTGGCGCAATCAGCGATTCGAGCAAATTCACACTCCAAATTGCACCTCCTTTGAAAACTGTTTTGTCTCAACTTCCGACTCAAACATATTTGCAAATCAACACAGGCAAAATCTGTCAAAAACAACACAATTGGGCAGCATTTTAACATATAATGGGTTTAACATCCAAACTCCCCAGCATCAGATCAGGGAGAGGCAGGGGGAGTGGAGGAGAGGGGGCAGAGGGAGTGGAGGGGAGGGGGCAGAGGGAGTGGAGGGGAGGGGAGGGGGCAGGGGGAGTGGAGAGCAGATGGTGAGGGAGCGAAGAAGTGGGGGCAAGGGAAATGGAGGGGAGGGTGCAGGGGGAGTGGACGGGAGGGGGCAGAGGGAGTGGAGGGGAGGGGGCAGGGAGAGTGGAGGGGAGGGTGCAGGGGGAGTGCACAGGAGGGGGCAGGGAGAGTGGAGGGCAAGGGGCAGGGAGAGTGGAGGGGGAGTGCAGGGGGAGGAGGGGAGGGGGCAGGGGGAGGGGAGGGTGCAGGGGGAGTGCACGGGAGGGGGCAGGGAGAGTGGGGGGCAAGGGGCAGGGAGAGTGGAGGGGGGGTTGCAGGGGGAGTGGAGGGGAGGGGGCAGGGAGAGTGGAGGGGAGGGTGCAGGGGGAGTGGACGGGAGGGGGCAGGGAGAGTGGAGGAGAGGATGCAGGGGGAGTGGACGGGAGGGGGCAGGGAGAGTGGAGGGGAGAGGGCAGTGAGAGTGAAGGGGAGGGGGCAGGGAGAGTGGAGGGGAGGGGGCAGGGAGAGTGGACGGGAGGGGGAGAGGGAGTGGAGGGGAGGGGGCAGGGAGAGTGGAGGGGAGAGGGCAGGGAGAGTGAAGGGGAGGGGGCAGGGAGAGTGGAGGGGAGGGGGCAGGGAGAGTGGAGGGGAGAGGGCAGTGAGAGTGGAGGGTAGGGGACAGGAGGAGTGGAGGGGAGGGGGCAGGGGGAGTGGAAGGGTGGGTGCAGGTGTTGTAGAGGGTAGTGGCAGTAGGATTGGAGGGGAGGGGGCAGGGAGATTGGAGGAGAGGGGCAGGGGGAGTGGATGGGCAGGGGCAGTGGGAGTGGAAATTTGGGTGCAGTGGGAGTGGAGGGGTGGGTGCAGGCGGAGTGGAGGGGAGGGGTTAAGGGGAGTGGACGGGAGGGGGCAGGAGGACAGGAGGGGAGGTGGCAGGAGGAGTGGAGGGAAGGGAGCAGAGGAAGTGAAGGGATGGGTGCAGGGGGAGTGGAGGGGAGGGGGCTAGGGGAGTGGGCAAGGGTACCTCAAAGATGTGCTGAGGAATCCCTCCTGGAATGTTCCATTTAAAGGTTGACACAGCAACTGTCAGAAGCACCAACTTCCTCTGGAGAATCATCTACAAACTTACCAACCATGCCTCCTATATTCTCATCCAAATCATTAATATAAATGACAAATAACAGTGGGCCCAGCACTGATCCCTGAGGCATACCGCTGGTCATAGGTCTCCAGTTTGAAAAACAACCCTTGACAAACACCCTCTGGCTTCTGTCATCCAGCCAATTTTGTATCCATTTAGCTACCTCACCCTGGATCCCATGATATTTAACCTTATGCAACAACCTACCATGTGGTACCTTGTCAAAGGCCTTGCTAAAGTCCATGCAGACAATATCAACTGCACTGCCCTCATCTACCTTCTTGGTTACCCCTTCAAAAAACTCAATCAAATTTGTGAGACATGATTTTCCACTCACAAAGCCATGCTGACTGTCCCTAATCAGTTCTTGCATCTCTATATGCCTGTAGATCCTGTCTCTCAAAATACCTTCCAACAACTTACTCACCACAGATGTAAGACTCACTGACCTGTAGTTCCCAGCCTTTTCCCTGCAGCCCTTTTTAAACAAAGGCACAACATTTGCCACCTTCCAATCTTCAGGCACCTCACCTGTGACTATCGATGATTCAAATATCTCTGCTAGGATGGTTCCACCAGGATTATACCAATAGTTAGCCAGAAAACATTAGTGGAACTAAAATTTCTTCTAACCACGAGGTAACTATTATAATCACCTAGACCGACAGGCACAGAGCAAACCACCCCCCCTCTCTTCCAGCACACATAACCCCCCCACAAACCCCCGACCAAGGATTCCCCCTCCCCAACCCTTGAATCACTCCCGCAGGCCTAACCCAACCGGACACCTCTTGACCACTTCCCCCCACAGCCCTTTGACCTCATAACTCCCAATCTCCAATCCCCTCACATACCTATTCCCCCAGCCGACCGCTGATCCCCTCACATGCCCCACCCCAACCTCCGAACTGCCCCGAATCCCAAATCTGACCCCTGACCTTCAACCCCCCGACCACTTACTCTTGAAATGAACCTTGTCCCCAGCCTGTCAGTTTCACTGGGCACTTTAACTGCTTTACCGCAGCTAACGCAATGGATACAGGGGTGTGGCCTCCTTGACTCTGCCAGAGATGGACTGCCCTGGGGCCTGTGAGGATTCCTTCTTTGCAAACAGCTCTGACCACCGGAGCTTCACCACAGTTTTCAAAAGCAGGGAAGTGAATATTAAAGTCTCAGTATTCCTGAGGCCCAAAACTCTTGTTAAAGCTAAATAAGGAGAGATGGTGGGATTGAGGCAATGTCACTGGATAGTTACCCAGGAGCCCAAGCTAATGTTCTGGGGACATGGGTTCAAATCCCACTGCAGCAACAGGTGGAATTTAAATTCAAATAATAAATCTGAAATATAAAACTCGTATCAATAATGGTGACCCTGACAAATATAACCGATTGTTATAAAAACCCACCTGGTTCACGAATATCCTTCAGGACAGAAATCTGCCGTCCTTACCCAGTCCACACTGCAGTGTAATTTTCTTTTAACTGACTGAGCAAGCCACCCAGTTAAAGGCCAATTGGGGATGGACTGCTTCAACTGAGGAAGAAACTGCCAGAAAGCTGAGGTGTTCTCAGTGAATTCCGAAGTCTCCTGATGGACTGGCCTTATACAGTAAGAAGTCTCACAACACTAGGTTAAAGTCCAACAGGTTTATTTGGTAGCAAAAGCCACTAGCTTTCGGAGCGCTGCTCCTTCGTCAGGGAAGCGGGACTGGCCTTATGACAGACTGTCCTGTTCAATCACCTTCGATATTGTCGATTAACAAAGAACAACAAAGAACAATACAGCACAGGAACAGGCCCTTCGGCCCTCCAAGCCTGCGCCGCTCCCTGGTCCAAACTAGACCGTTCTTTTGTATCCCTCCATTCCCACTCCGTTCATGTGGCTATCTAGATAAGTCTTAAACGTTCCCAGTGTGTCCACCTCCACCACCTTGCCCAGCAGCGCATTCCAGGCCCCCACCACCCTCTGTGTAAAATACGTCCTTCTGATATCCGTGTTAAACCTCCCCCCCCTCATCTTGAACCTATGACCCCTCGTGAACGTCACCACCGATCTGGGAAAAAGCTTCCCACCGTTCACCCTATCTATGCCTTTCATAATTTTATACACTTCTATTAGGTCACCCCTCATCCTCCGTCGTTCCAGTGAGAACAACCCCAGTTTACCCAATCTCTCCTCATAACTAAGCCCTTCCATACCAGGCAACATCCTGGTAAACCTCCTCTGCACTCTCGCTAAAGCCTCCACGTCCTTCCGGTAGTGTGGCGACCAGAACTGGGCGCAGTATTCCAAATGCGGCCGAACCAACGTTCTATACAACCGCAACATCAGACCCCAACTTTTATACTCTGTGCCCCGTCCTATAAAGGCAAGCATGCCATATGCCTTATTCACTACCTTCTCCACCTGTGACGTCACCTTCAGGGATCTGTGGACTTGCACACCCGGGTCCCACTGCGCATCTACACCCTTTATGGTCTGCCATTTATCGTATAGCTCCCACCTACGTTAGTTCTACCAAAATGCATCACTTCGCATTTATCTGGATTGAACTCCATCTGCCATTTCTTGATTGAGGATTTTTATTGAGTATATTGAGGATTGTTTTAAATAATTATCTGTTTGTAAATAGAGTTAAGAAGAAACTTTCGGGGGAAGGGATGTGGTGGCATGGCTCCTTGAAGGGGCAAGTGACACTAGGTCACATGGGCTAGTGGGCCTATCAGCGGAAAGCATAGACCTGGGCCAATGGCAGTGGAGTGTGTGGGTCTGAGAGCGGTCCATCGCTCGGGGAGCCCGGGTGTTGGAGAGTAAAGTTGAACATCATTCTGCGCTGTATATAGTTTGTCTCAATAAGTTACTTATTTTAGTTTTCCCCGGCCAAGTTGTTGTGTCTCACAGTTATGACAATTTCCCTTTCATAAACCCATGCTGACTCTGTCTGATGTTCTGCGCCTGAGGCTGCGGGTACAGCTGGGGGTATAGTAAGAAGTATATTGAGGAGCCAAAGGAGGGTTTTGTGCAGAAACAGCAGACAGGATGTTTATAGAGAGGGTTCAGATCCTGACTGGCTGTGGAGACCCCGATGACATCACCCAGTGATCACATGACTGTCCTCTGACAAAGGCCATTACAAACACAGTAACTCCCCAAATACATCCCAGATCCTACCAAGTGCTCTGCTATAAAATCCTTTACAATGGATTCTAGAATTTTCCCCACGACCGACGCCAGGCTGACTGGTCTAGAATTCTGTTTTCTCTCTAATTCCCTTTTAAAATAGTGGGGTTACATTAGCTACTCTCCAATCTGTAGAAACTGTTCCAGAATCTATAGCAGCTTGGAAAATGACCACCAATGCATCCACTATTTCTCGGGCCACTTCCTTAGGTACTCTGGGATTATGTGATCCTTTGTTAGCGAGAGAAAGCACTCGAGTGTATGGCTCAGACCGGGCCATGTGACAGCCTACCTCAGACCCAGGACATTTGCTCTACGTGAAACTGCGATGCAGTCAGGATATTTATTCAGCTGTGTGACTGATTCCCAGACAGTTGCCATGGTGATTTTATTCAGCCCAACCTACAGTCATACCACGAGCAAAGATTCCAGGTGTCTGCTCAGAGAAAGGGATACCTTATAGTGTAATTGCTGACATCACAGAAACCTGAAGAACGAGCTTGAAAATGAATGTTAAATAACCAGTTAGTCACTGAACAGACCATTGGCCGTGTGATGCACAATATAACTGATGCGCGATATAACTCACGAGGCTAGAGATGCTCGAGGAAATAAAGGCTTTTATTGACTACTACAATGGAGCTACCATATATAATACACGATCCCAGACTGAGGGGTCCCAGACAGAGCAGTGACCTTTATACCTCTCCCAGGAGGCGGAGCCCGACTGGGATGTACCATAATAACTATAATACAGGTAGAACAGCCCAACCCTAACCCCAACAGTAACAAGTAGAACAACCCAACCCTAACCCCAACAGCAGCATATATACAGACTCATAGTACTGGCCAGACCCTGGCTCAGTACTACCTGGTGGGAACCAACGATGGTTCACCACATTCACCCCTCCTTTGAAGACAAAGGCCGGCGGGGTACAAAAAAACACAGAATAATTGTTCATCAGTCTATAAGTTCAGATGGTCAGGGGGACCGCACCGTCATTGTGACCTTCTCAACACCGGCGATGACACCGGAGTAGGCACTCGCAGTGGCGTTCTCCCCAAGGCGGTGTCCAACGGCTCCTCCACTGTCTCATGGGCCGGTTGACCCCGAGGTGATGACAATCCGTTGAGTTCGGACACGCCTTGAAGTGGCGACCATCTCCTGGACTCAGGCAAGCTGTACACAGGAGTAAAAGGGTTAAGTGATGGTCCCGATGCTGCCCGCGCCGTGTCAGGAGGGGAAACAATAGTTGGGGGATCTTTAACAGGAGGTATGGGAGCAACAGGGGTTTCCAAGTCCCCTGCTGGTGCCAGGTCTCAAATCGAGACCGTGTCCTCTCGCCCATCAGGGTATGCCACATAGGCATACTGAGGGTTGGCGTGGAGGAGATGGACCTGTTCAACCAAAGGGTCGGACTTGCGGGCCCTAACATGTTGCCGCAGGAGGACAGGTCCTGAGTACGTCAACCAAGATGGTAATGAGGTCCCAGAGGAAGATTTCCGAGGGAATGAAAACAGCCTCTCATGGGGAGTAGCGTTGGTTGCCGTACACAGGAGTGAGCGTATGAAGTGGAGCGCATCAGGGAGCACCTCTTGCCAACGGGAGACTGGAAGGCTTTTTGACTTCAACGCCAGTAAGACAGCCTTCCAGACTGTAGCATTCTCACGTTCCACCTGTCCATTACCCCTAGGGTTGTAGCTCGTGGTTCTACGAGAGGCAATCCCGTATGAGAGCAGGTATTGCCTCAAGTCATCGCTCATGAACGACGAGCCCCAATCGCTGTGGATGTAGCAGCTCGCACGCGTAGTAGCTGTAGGAGCTCGCACACGTACTGTTCCGTCGTTTCGCCGGGCTGCCGTCGTCGAGTGGCTAAAAGATATTGAGCATGCATCTCGTTTGGCGGTTTAATGTAGCGCTTCTTAAGAAGCTCGAGGGCCCCTTTGTAGTCGGTGGCCGCATGGATCGCTAAATATACAGCGTCGCTTACCCTCGCGTGGAGGACCCGGAGTCTGTCGTCGTCTGTGGTGACCGCTGCGGAGGCTGCGAGGTAGTCCTGAAAACATTTCAACTAGTGGTCGAAGGTGTTGGAGGCGCCCGCCACACGTGGGTCCAGCGTAAGCCGTTCGGGTTTAAGCATTTGCTCCATACTCTCTGTATCGTTTTCCTTTTTTTTTCGACGAGAGTTCAACTAATAGTAAATAAAATTGATGCGTGATATAACTCACGGGGCTAGAGATGCTCGAGGAAATAAAGGCTTTTATTTACTATTACAATAGAGCTACCATATATAATACACGATCCCAGACTGAGGGGTCCCAGACAGAGCAGTGACCTTTATACCTCTCCCAGGAGGCGGAGCCCGACTGGGATGTACCATAATAACTATAATACAGGTAGAACAGCCCAACCCTAACCCCAACAGTAACAAGTAGAACAACCCAACCCTAACCCCAACAGCAACATATATACAGACTCATAGTACTGGCCAGACCCTGGCTCAGTACTACCTGGTGGGAACCAACGATGGTTCACCACAATAACACATGAGAGGCTGGATGTACTCGGGAAATAAAGGCTTTTATTGCCAACAATAACAGAGCTACCATATACAGTATACTGTTGTAGGGAAATATCCCTTACCAGTGCAGAATAGAAGTTGAGTCGCAAATCAAGGTTCAAAGCGTGTCTTTATTGTACAATTACTGGGATCCCAGGGAGACCCCCGTAGCCAGCTCAGAAACAGTGGCTTGGCCACGTTGATCTCAATTAAATCACATCAGCTCTGGATCTTTATAGGGATCCAAATTCGCGCGGGAACATTTGATTATGCTTTTTTACACAATGTATAAAGTGGTCTGTCAGTTTCAAAAGTCCCTAGGAAGTTTCATCGATTAGCATTTGTATGGTGTGTGTTCGTGTTAATGGGATTACTTGGTCCTGCCCCGGTGTCTAAATGCGTTTCCCATTATCATCTCTATGTGTCCTCTTATTTGAATTGATCCTATTGTTCCGTGTCTGTGTTTCCTGCTTGTGAGATTGAGTGTTAATGTCATCCTGTCCTGTTGGGTGTCTGGAGTATTTCATTCTTAACCTTTTATCCTTATCTCTTAGTTTATCAGATTTTTATGTCTGCCTTGGCCGAATTGGTAATATTTCAGTGATAGCTTGGTTTTGATAACCCACTCTATGTCTCGTTTCATAGGGATCTTGATCGTCCTTGGCCAGTTTAAAATGCAGCTGCGCGCTGTTGCTAGGCAGATTAGGGATCTTCCGTAGTTTCTGAAATTCGTGAGTCTCTCAGCTGTGCAGGGGGGGACCCGATCGAATATCCATCCGGGGGTGCCCCTCTGCATTGTTGGCCCGTTATGAGTGGTGCCAATTAGTCCAATATGTAAATATGTTTGATGATACAAATATGGTTTTCTGGAAAATTTCCTCCTTCAATACGATCCCAGACTAAAGGGTCACCAGGCAGAGCAGTGACCTTTATACCTCTCCCAGGAGGCGGAACCGACTGGGGTGTACCATAAGGACTATATTAACAGGTAGAACAGCCCAACCCTAACCCCAACAGTAACATATATACAGACTCATAGTACTGGCCAGACCATGGCTCAGCACTACCTGGTGGGAACCAACAATGGTTCACCACATTCACCCCTCCTTTGAAAACGAAGGCCGGCGGGGTACAGAACACAGAACAATTGTTCATCTGTCTATAAGTTCAAACGGTCTGGGGGACCGCACCGTCGCTGTGACCTCCTCAACACCGGCGATGACACCGGTTCAGGCAATCGCGGTGACCTTATCTCCAAGGCGGTGCCCAGCGACTCCTCCAGTGCCTCACGGGCCGGCAGACCCCGAGGTGGTGACAATCCGCTGAACTCGGGCACGCCTTGAAGTGGCGACCATCTCCTGGACTCAGGCAAGCTGCACACGGGAGTAAGAGGGTTAAGTGGTGGTCCCGATACTGCCCGCGCCGTGTCAGGAGGGGAAATAATGGATGGGGGGTCCCTACAAGTAGGTGTGGGAGCGACAGGGGTTTCCAAGCCCCCTGCTGGCGCCAGATCTCGAATCGAGACCGTGTCCTCTCGCCCGTCAGGTTATGCCACATAGGCATACTGAGGGTTGGCATGGAGGAGATGGACCTGTTCGACCAAAGGGTCGGACTTGCGGGTCCTAACATGTCGCCGCAGGAGGACAGGTCCTGAGTACGTCAACCAAGACGGTAATGAGGTCCCAGAGGAAGACTTCCTAGGGAATGAAAACATTCTCTCATGTGGAGTAGCGTTGGTTGCCATACACAGGAGTGAGCGTATGGAGTGGAGCGCATCAGGGAGTACCTCTTGCCAACGGGAGACTGGAAGACCTTTAGACCTCAACGCCAGTAAGACAGCCTTCCAGACTGTAGCATTCTCTCGTTCGACCTGTCCGTTACGCCTTGGGTTGTAGCTCGTGGTTCTACTAGAGGCAATCCCATATGAGAGCAGGTGTTGCCTCAAGTCATCGCTCATGAACGACGAGCCCCTATTGCTATGGATGTAACAGGGGTAACCGAACAGGGTGAAAAGATCACGAAATGCCTTGATAACCGTGGCAGCGGTCATATCAGAACAGGGAATGACAAAAGGGAATCGTGAGTACTCATCAACCACATTGAGGAAGTACACGTTCTGATCTGTCGAGGGAAGGGGGCCCTTAAAGTCCACACTCAGTCTTTCGAAGGGACGAGTGGCCTTAACGAGTTGTGCCCTGTCAGGTCGGTAGAAGTGCGGTTTGCATTCCGCGCATGCCCGGCAGCTTCTGGTTATGGACCTGACATCCTCCACCGAGTAGGGTAGATTCCGGGCTTTTATGAAGTGGAAGAGCCGAGTGACCCCCGGATGGCAGAGGTCATTGTGGAGAGCCTGCAATGGATTCTCCTGCATACTAGCGCATGTTCCACGCGACAGGGCATCCGAGGGCTCATTGAGCTTCCCTGGACGATACATGATATCATACTTGTCGGTGGAGAGTTTGATTCTCCACCTCAAGATCTTATCATTCTTGATCTTACCCCGTAACATGTTGTTGAACATGAACGCCACGGACCGCTGGTCCGTGAGCAGAGTGAACCGTTTTCCCGCCAAGTAATGGCGCCAATGCCGAACGGCCTCCACAATGGCCTGGGCCTCCTTTTCCACCGCCGAATGTCGAATTTCAGGGCCTTGGAGGGTGCGAGAGAAAAAAGCGACGGGCCTGCCCGCCTGGTTAAGTGTGGTGGCCAGGGCGAAATCAGATGCATCACTCTCCACCTGGAAGGGGATGGACTCATCAATAGCGTGCATCGTGGCTTTCGTGATGTCGGCTTTTATTCTTGCAAAGGCTAAGCGAGCCTCTGTTGCTAGGGGAAAAGAGATAGACTTGATGAGCGGACGGGCTTTGTCCGCGTAATTGGGAACCCACTGTGCGTAGTATGAGAAGAAGCCTAAGCATCTTCTCAGTGCTTTGACGCTAGTGGGCAGGGGAAGTTCGAGGAGAGGACGCATACGGTCTGGATCAGGGCCAAGGACCCCGTTTTCCACCACGTATCCGAGGATAGCTAGGCGGCGCGTGCGAAATACACACTTCTCCCTGTTGTAGGTCAGATTCAGGCGAGATGCAGTGCGTAAGAATCTAAGAAGGTTGGCATCGTGGTCCTGCTGGTCATGGCCGCAGATGGTGACGTTATCCAGGTACGGGAAGGTAGCCCGCAGTCCGTTCTGGTCCACCATTCGGTTCATAGCACGCTGGAAGACCGAGACCCCATTCATGACACCAAAAGGAACCCTTAAAAAATGGTACAGGCGACCATCCGCCTCAAAGGCCGTGTATTGTCGGTCCTCTGGGCGAATGGGGAGCTGGTGGTAAGCAGATTTTAAGTCGATGGTGGAGAACACCCGGTACTGCGCCATCTGATTGACCATGTCAGATAGGCGCGGGAGGGGATACGCATCCAGCTGTGTGTATCTGTTAATGGTCTGTCTATAGTCTATGACCATCCGGGGTTTGTTCCCATTCTTAACCACCACGACTTGCGCTCTCCAAGGACTAGCGCTAGGTTGGATGATCCCTTCCTTGAGGAGCCGCTGAACTTCAGATCGAATGAAGATCCGATCCTCAGCGCTGTAACGCCTGCTCTTTGTTGCAATGGGCTTGCAGCCTGGCACGAGATTCTGGAATAGGGAGGGTGTGGTAATCCTAAGCGTTGAGAGACTACATGTGGAGCGCGTTGGGCAATTTAGAGGCTGCGGGTCTCCCACTGAAAGCGGAGGGAGTGGCCCACCATACTGCAGGGTTACACTCTTCAAGTGGACCATAAAATTTAGTCCTAGGAGTATTGGCGTGCAAAGGTGCGGTAACACAAGGAGCTTGAAGTTCTCGTAAACCGTGCCCTGCACCGTCAGATTGACCACGCAACTCCCTAGCACGGTGACAGACCGGGACCTTGACACCATCGAAATTGTTTGCTTGACAGTCCGAATCTGGAGACCACACCGCTTTACGGTGTCTGGGTGAATGAAGCTCTCCGTCCTCTCGCTGTCAAACAAACAATAAATCGGGCATTTGTTTACCTGTATGTCCATCATGGACTTGTCGAGTCTGTGAGGCTTGGCCTTGTCCAGGATGATCGACGCCACCGTTGGTTCGTGGGCGCAACTGCAGGCAGCTGAGATGGCTGATGACGACCCCTGCTGGTCATTCGCGGTCGGTGCCGACCAAAATGGCTGCCCCCATAGGTCACACGTGGACGATGGCGCCAAAACCTGCGGCCCCTGCAGGTCGCACGTGTCTTGCGACTCCGTCGTTCGGAATGGCGACATCCTGGAATCGCACGTGGTAGAAGACCTTGAAGATGCAGATTACAAGGAGTCGGCTCCGGGGAGTCACACGCCGCACTGCTGTTCTTGGATGGAAGTTTGGACCGGCATACCTTGGAATAGTGCCCCTTCTTGCCGCAGGCGGAGCACAACACCGCTTTAGCTGGACATCGCTGCCGAGGGTGTTTCACCCCCCCACAGAAGTAACACCGCAGGCCACCTGGAGCTGCTGCCGTCGTCAGGTCCGAGGCTGGGAACGCAATCGCGCAGTTTTTCGGTCCCGCTGAATGAAGTGGGGTCTGTGACTGCCCCTGCCACACTGTCTCCACGTGGTCGTCGGGGTACATTGCCAGACTTTTGGAGGCCGTTTCTAGAGCATCAGCTAACTCTATGGTTTTAGTGAGATCGAGGTTACCTTGCTCCAACAGCCGAAGGCGGATGTACGACGAGCCGATTCCTGCCACGAACGCATCTCGAGCTAGGTCGTTCATGTACTGGTCTGCCGACACTGACTTGCAGTTGCAGGCTCTGGCTAGTTGTTGAAGCTCGCACGCGTACTGTTCCGTCGTTTCGCCGGGCTGCCGCCGTCGAGTGGCTAGAAGGTATCGAGCATGCATCTCATTCGGCGGTTTGTTGTATCGCTTCTTGAGAAGCTCGAGGGCCCCTTTGTAGTCGGTGGCCCCACGGATCGCTAAGTATACAGCGTCGCTTACCCTCGCGTGGAGGACCCGGAGTCTGTCGGCGTCGTCGGTGACCGCTGTGGAGGCGTCGAGGTAATCCTGGAAACACTTCAACCAGTGGTCGAAAGTGTTCGATGCTCCCGCCGCACGTGGGTCCAACGTAAGCCGTTCGGGTTTAAGCATTTGCTCCATGTTTTCTTTGTCATTTTAAAAAAAAAAAAATTTACTTGTTGTCAATAAAATTGATGCGCGATATAACACATGAGAGGCTGGATGTACTCGGGAAATAAAGGCTTTTATTGCCAACAATAACAGAGCTACCATATACAGTATACGATCCCAGACTGGTCACAAGGCAGAGCAGTGACCTTTATACCTCTCCCAGGAGGCGGAGCTGACTGGGGTGTACCATAAGGACTACATTAACAGGTAGAACAGCCCAACCCTAACCCCAACAGTAACATATATACAGACTCATAGTACTGGCCAGACCATGGCTCAGCACTACCTGGTGGGAACCAACAATGGTTCACCACACCGTGCTAAAGATGTCTTCCAGGTGTGTGGAATGTTCTACAATCTTCAGGGTTTTCAGAATGGGAGAGATTTGTTTCACTGTAAATAGTATATCCCAGAAACCAGAGTGCGGCCAACAAGAGGGACAAGAGAATGTGTGGAACCATTCAATGGATTCTGAGGAGGAGGAGGATGAAGATGGGGCAAAGTACTTTGCAGGATTCCAGGAGAAAACCTGCTTCTACAAATGGGGCTTTATTTCAGCTGCTGTTGGGCTGCAGTGTGACAGGGAGACAGAGCACCGGCTGTACATTGGGGAAACAGCACAAAGATAGGTAGCACAGTAAATTGTGAAGAGGATGTGAGGAGGCTACAAGGTGACACAGAGATAGGTTAGGTGTCTGGTCAAGAATCTGACAAATGGAGTATAATGTGGGCAAATGTGAAATTTTACTTTTTGACAGGAAGAATAAGAAGTTTATTATCTAAATAGAGAGAGACTGCAGAGGGATCTGGGAATTCTAGTGCATGAATCATAAAAGGCTGGTATACAGGTACAGCAAGTAATCAGGAAAACTAATTGAATGTTATTGTTTATCGTGAGGGGAACTGATTACAAATATATGGAGGTTATGCTTCAGTTATACAGGACACTGATAGGATCACAGCCACGTTGGCAAAGATTGCGTTCGTGTAGAATGGGGCTGGAGAATCGCGGGTGAAGGGTTTACTGCGTTCAACGCTGACACAAATCTTGTTGGAATCCTCCCAGCCACAGCTCCCGGACATTAACATTTAAATATGCTGAGTCTGTTTGAGGCCGGGTTAAGAACATAAGAACTAGGAGCAGGAGTAGGCCATCTGGCCCCTCGACCCTGCTCCGCCATTCAATAAGATCATGGTTGATCTTTTCGTGCACTCAGCTCCACTTACCTGCCCGCTCACCATAACCCTTAATTCCTTTACTATTCAAAGATTTATCTATCCTTGCCTTAAAAACATTCAATGAGGCCTCAACTACTTCACTGGGCAGGGAATTCCACAGATGAATTCTACAGTTCTCCCTGTCCCAAGATTTTCTGACCCTTGGGCACAGCAGAAACCTGACGAGAATCACGACTGGTCTCCACAAATGGTAAAAAATCCCACTCATTCTCTGACAAGACAGAAACACGGTGAAATGGGACCTGGATTTGCCGGAATAGCAACATGCACACAGTGTAACTAGGGGATCTACTGTGACTGCAAGGACCACACTCCATGTTATCCCATTGATGGGTGACCCATGTACAGAGGATCATGGTAGTTAATGTACGTTATCCTAACAGCAGCCACAATGCACTCGCCCAATCCCAGTCAGCTACATTTCACATTTGCCCACATTATACTCCATGGGGCGAAATTTTCTGTTCCACTCGCCATGGGATTCGGAGCAGGCAAGGGGAGGACAATGGAAAGGTCCGTTGACCTCAGGCAGGATTTTCCGATTTCGGGGCAAGTGAGTTTGGAAAATCCTGCTCCATTTGTCAGATTTCTGACCACGCACTGAACCTGTCTTGATGCCCCTTTGTCGCCTTCTTACAATTTACATTTCTACTTATCTTTGTGTCGTCAGCAATTCTATCAAGCGTACCTTCAGCCTCTTCATCCAAGTCACTGATATAAATTGTTTTGAGGTCCCAGCTCTGACCACTGTGGCATACCACCCGTTACATTTTGCAAACCAGAAAAAGACCTATTTATATCAACTGTCTGTTTTCTGCCATCCAGCCAATCTCCGACCCATGCCAATATGTTATCCCCAACAACATGAGCTTTTATTTTCCACAATTCATAGCATGTATTCGGGACAGTTTCCGGGATCATTATGTTGTCGATCCAACCAGGGATCAGGCTATTTTGGGTCTGGTAGTGTGTACTGAGACAGGTTTAATAAACAATCCCAGAGTAAAAGATCCCCGAGGAAACAGCGGTCATGATATGGTAGAATTTAGCATTCAGTTTGAGAGTAAGAAACACGGGTCAGAAACAACTGTGTGAAACTGAAATAAATTATACAGAATGAGAGCAGAGTTGGCTGGCATGGACTGGGAAAGGAGTTCAGCAGAAAGGGGGGTTAACCAGCAATGGCAGACATTTATGAAAATAGTTCATGACTCACAACAAAGAAACATTCCAATGAGGAAGAAAGATTCTCGGGAAGGGATAAATTAACTATGGTTAACCAAGGAAGTTAAGGACAGGGTTAAACTGAAAGAAAAAACATAAATAACGGGATGTTCATCCCAAGACTGGAAAATCCCGCCCGAGACCTTTGCATGGCCTGTGTCTCTCCCATTATGATTCCCTTGGCAGGCGGGACGGGAAAGTTCCACCCATAATGTGGCAAAGATTAGTGGTAACCCAGAGAATAAACCAACAAAAAATCATCAAAAAAAAGCAAAAGCGGGAGAAGATAAACTGTGAGGGTAAATTGGAAGTAATTTTAAAATGATCAGCAAGAACTTCTTTAATTACATAAAAGATATAAATATATAAAAAGGAAGTGAGAGGTCAAAGTGGACAGGCTGTTCTCTGATTCACTTCAAATATGGCACCTGGAGTGAGGAAGCAGCAAAGCCATGTTGCAGCAGACGAATCAGAGCAGGTTTTGTGCGGATGAATATTTAATTAGCTCTGAAGTGGATGATGTGGAGCAAATACACAACAAGGCTGTCGGAATAAACATCCCTTTCCACTCCCCCCGCTGCACTGAGTGTGTGCAATGGAAAGCTCCACCCTGAGTACACATGGCAGCTCTCAGACAGTAAGTTTCTGCTTGTGCTGCAGTGGAAGGCTGTGCCAAGTTGGAACCAGACTCCTCCACCCTCCTTGACAGCAACAACAGAGTCTCCGGCAGGCCTCTGCACCAAGATCTCTGTGTACATGCCCATCTTTTCCAGCACATTTCCGGGTCAAAATCCACATCTAAATGTGGGGTGGCACACTGGCACAGTGGTTAGCACTGCTGCCTCACAACACCAGGGACCTGGGTTCAATTCCGGCCTCAGGTAACTAACTGTGTGGCGTTTGCACATTCTCTCCGTCTCTGCGTGGGTTTCCTCCGGGTGCTCCGGTTTCCTCCCACAGCCCAAAGATGCGTGAGTTAGGTTGATTGGCCATGCTAAATTGCCCTTTAGTGTCAGGGAGATTAGCAGGGTGAATATGTGGGGCTACTAGGATAGGACCTAAGTAGGATTGGTGTCAGTACAGGTTCGATGGGCCGAATGGCCTCCTTCTGCACTGTAGGGATTCTCAATCCTCTGCTGCAGAATATCTCTACAGCCTTGTCAACTGGTGAGTTAACACATGAATGGCCCTGTCACCATGACCAGATGTGGAGATGCCGGCGTTGTACTGGGGTAAGCACAGTAAGAAGTCTCACAACACCAGGTTAAAGTCCAACAGGTTTATTTGGTAGCAAATACCATAAGCTTTCGGAGCGCTGCTCCTTCGTCAGATGGAGTGGAAATGTGCATTTCCACTCCATCTGACGAAGGGGCAGCGCTCCGAAGGCTTATGGTATTTGCTACCAAATAAACCTGTTGGACTTTAACCTGGTGTTGTGAGACTTCTTACCATGACCAGATGCAGCCTATTTGTACTTGGTGACTCACCAGTTACTGATCCTACATCTATATTAACCATGAATTTGTACACAAGGCCAGTCTCTGGGCTGCTGAGTACAAGTATCAGATCAACTGATAGCATTCCTTTATCAAAGTCTGGTGAGTCTGTGCTCACTGCCCAAGTGTCCAGCAGGACAGCACATCTATCATTTGTTTAATTCAGTCCAATTATCTCCCATGTCAGCAGATAAATTTCTTTATGTTTCACATTCAGCGCAAAAGGGGGAAGTCCTTGACTGCTAAGCAAAGTCATCATTTCCTGCAGTTATTAAGCAGTAAGCATGAGGGAGGAATTGTGCAGAGAATGTTACTAAATAAACACCAGGAAAGGGAACTTGAGATGGAAGCTGCACAAATATACACTTTAACCATTCCTATATTTTTTCTTATTTTAAAGGTTTCCCCAACATTTCATGTATCTAATTTTAATATTGTCCATTCATCTGGATTAGAATCGGGTTTGGGGTCAGACTATTTGGGAAATAGACGCATAGAAACAATAATTGTCCAGATATCTGGTGAAATTCCGAGCATCGTAGTTTCAGAGCAAGCTTGCAGGAACTGCAACTCTGCGTTATTGATGTGTTAGCTTGTTATTGGGTAATCTGGTGGGGTTTGAGGGTAGTCCATAATGATTGGGGGACTGGAAGCAGCTAGAATGAGAGGAAGGGAGAGAGCACCATGCAGGAGGACATACCCACGGTGAGTTTTCACCTACACTGAGAATAAATTGTCTGTCATTCAGCAATGTCACCCTGGAACATGGCTTTCTCCGCCTGAGACTGTTCAGGTTACCATGGTTCCTAATTTTTATGCTATGCTCTCCTTTCAAGCCGCGGTTTTTTGTGTGCAGCTGGATCAGGGAGGTCACTGAGATTCCTTTCCCAGCACAAACACTTCCAACAGACCAGGATAGAGAGCACCTGGCATCGCCCATTGACAGAACTTTGCACCTGCAGCCTCAACAAATCACACACAACAGGTAAAACTCATCTGAATTCAGTTTCAGAGCACAGAAAATTGGCAAAAACAATTCCCCGAATTTAATCAGCATTGTCAAAAAACCCAGATACCAAAGTCAAAATACTGCAGATGCTGCAAATCTGAAATGAAAACAACAAATGCTGGAAATATTCAGCTGGTCAGGCAGCGTCTGTGGCGAGAAACTCACACTGGGATTCTCTGGGGAAGGGGGGATGTGGTGGGGGAGGGGGTGGAGGATGTGGGTGGGCGGTGTGGGTGGGGGGGTGGGGTGTGGGTGGATTGGGTGGGGTGTGTGTGGGAGGGTTTTTTTGTGGGTGGGGGGTTGGGATATGGGTGGGGTGTGGGTGGGGGGGTTGTTCTGTGGGTTGGGGGTGGGGTGTGGATGGGGGTGGGTAGGGGGTGGGGTGTGGGTGGGGGTGTGGGTGGGGGTGTGGGGTGTGGGTGGGGGTGGGTGGGGGTGTGGGTGGGGGGTAGAGTGTGGGGGTGGGGTGCTGGTGGGGGTATGGGGTGTGAGTGGGGTCTGTGGGTGGGGTGGTGGGGTGTGGGTGGTAGGGTGTGGGTTGGGAGTGTGGGTGGGGGTGTGGGGTGTGGGTGGAGGGGTGTGGGTGGGGGTGGAGTGTGGGTGTTAGGGGTTCTGGAATATCATGGTTGTCCTTGCTGCCTGATTACTGACCAAGTTTATCACGCTGCCAGTTCAGAGTTTGAGGCTATTTTCCAAACAGGTATGAAATATCTATTGGAATAAATATTATCATGAGTTTACCCCTTGTTCTGGTGTCTCTTAGTCACAAATCAAACTCAATATGGCAGTTAGCAACCGCCAGAGGGGCAGGGGATCGGCTCCCCATCGAGTGGACACACTGATGTCCAGTTCATGTCTGTAAAACGATGCAAACCAGTTCCTGCTCCACATTTAACCAGAAAAATCCAATTCTGAAAAACTCCCCACTGTCATTGACACAATCAAGCTGGGGATTGGTTACTGCCAGCATCCTCAGCCCCTCACTCTAAATGCTGCTCCTCAGTTACTATATTTACACATGGACTGCCAATTGAGAGCAGTTTCCATAGCTACCGCCAAAAATCCATTTAAAGGAAACAAATCGAATGTTGCTGCATTGATGCAGAAGGTTTTTTTCGGCTGGAGTGGATTAGGAAGCAAAGTGTAAATGTTTCAGTGTCATTCCTGACACAGCAAAACAAGCAGAGAGAAAAGAAAATCTGCAACTAATAGGCTGGAATAAACCAGACAAGCCAGCAGTTGCTGTCAATGTGACTGGAACTCTATCAGAGCTGCTCTGACTCACTGAATGTGGCTGAATGTTCAGTGTGAACTTACTGAGTGGCATTGACAGAGACATGGCCACATTCTGGGCAAGATTGTGACCCAGGATGGTCTAGTTTGGACCAGGGAGCGGCGGGGGCTTGGAGGGCCGAAGGGCCTGTTCCTGTGCTGTATTGTTCTTTGTTCTTTGTCGTTTTGTTTAGGAGTCAGAGCAAGAAGCTCTGAGGGAATTCTAAATAACCAATGGCTCATTGCCTTGCTGCAGATCTAACTATGGGAACACATTCCTACAATCTGCTGGATTTATGTGACTCTGTGGGCCTGATTTTACCATTGCGATGCGCTCGTTTTTGGGCATGAAAACTTGGTAAAGTCGGGCGTGAGACGATTAGCGTGATCCGTGCCCGTGTCTGTGTAGATGCCCACTTTACCAAGGCTCGAAAATGGCTGCGATCCGAATCGCGCCCGAAACAGGCGCAACGGCGACATAAATGCATCTGCATGCATTTAAATTGAATTAATGAGTAGGACGCCCAATCTTACCAGCATTTCCCCCTTTACCATTGCGTTTGGCACAAAACAGACACGCTCGGCAAAGGTCTGTTTCGGGCGCTCCAGCTTCGGAAGGGGTAAGTTCAGAGCTTCCAATGGCTCTCTGACTCAGATCAGTGGTGGGGGGAGGAGGGAGGAGGAGGGCCTGATGTATCTCTGGTGGGAGGGGTGGAGGGAGGCCAGATCATTCTCTGGTGGGGGAGGTGGGGGCAGGGGCAGGGTCTGCTGCAGGCGATCAGTAGGGGGGAAGAGAACAGGGCATCGCAATCGGTCTGGGTAGCAGAGAGGGCGGGTGGATAAGGGGGACAGTTATGTTGTGGGGGTGGGGGATATCTGTGGGGGCCATCACTCCCGGGCCGCATTATCCACTTTTTGCGGCCCGGGGGCAATGTGCCAGGGGTGCGTTTTTTCAAACTTTTTTCACTGCGCATGCGCAGCTGAAGGCTGAAACTGGAGCAGCAACGTTTCGGGCGTGATAAGCCCCACCCACGGCACGATTTAAACCCATGACACTTTTTTCAGGCTAAGTGCATATGGGGGCGCCTGAGAACATATTTCCCAGTCGGATCTGAATTGCACCCAGATTCAGCACTTAGAAGTAAAATGGTAAAATCGGGCCCTGTCTCTTGGGAGAAAGTCATGTCTTATTGGGCCAAGTGCAGATCAATGGGATTATGTGGGAGTTCAGATATTTCTCGTGTGTTGGTGCAGACTAGTTGGGCCAAAGGGCCTCTTGTGCACTGTATGATCCCATGATTCTTATTGACCTGTCGGCCAATCAGATGTCTGGCAGCTCTGTAGTTTCAGCATAAGAAGCAGTGTCTGTTGTTGAAACGACAGGTCGTCCCACCCCGCCAAGGAATCCAGACCAAGTCCGCGCTCTTTCCCACCTGCACGATTTTACATACCTTCACCTTCAAATCCACCTGTGGAGGAGTGTAAAATGCAACCTCGAGTCACAGAACAGTACAACACAGAAAGAGGCCATTTGGCCCACTGAGTCTGTGCTGCCTCTTTCAGAAGGAAATCAAGTTTGTTCCCCCTCTCTTTCCCATATAGACAGATACATTTTTGAACAGTAAAGGAATTAAGGGTTATGGTGAGCGGGCGGGTAAGTGGAACTGAGTGCACGAAAAGACCAGCCATGATCTTATTGAATAGCGGAGCAGTCTCGAGGGGTCAGACGGACTACTCCTGCTTCTAGTTCTTATGTTCTTATACCACTGAGATTTTATCTCCAACAAGTACTTCTTCAATTTCCTGTCAATAGTTACTATTGAATCTATCATTAACTGATCAGGCTGTATTTGATTTTTGATTTGATTTATCATTGTCACATGTATTGGTATACAGTGAAAAGTATTGTTTCTTGCGCGCTGTACAGACAAAGCATACCGTTCATAGAGAAGGAAACGAGAGAGTGCAGAATGTAGTGTTACAGTCATAGCTAGGGTGCAGAGAAAGATCAACTTAATGCAAGGTAAGTCCATTCAAAAGTCTGACAGCAGCAGGGAAGAAGCTGTTCTTGAGTCGGTTGGTACATGACCTTAGACTTTTGTATCTTTTTCACCTGATGAAGGGGCAACGCTCCGAAAGCTCATGCTACCAAATAAACCTGTTGGACTTTAACCTGGTGTTGTGAGACTACTTACTGTTCCAGGGTTGAGTGCAGGGCCAGGGAGATGGCGTCTGCTGTGGACCTGTTGCGGCAGTAGGCAAACTGTAGTGGATCCAGGTAGTCTGAAAGGCTAGAATTGATTTGTGCCATGACTAGCCTTTCGAAGCACTTCACAATGATGGCCGTCAGAGCCACCGGCCGATTGTCATTAAGGCACGCTGCTTGGTTTTAGCAGATACGGACCTCAGATTGTTGTAAAGAGAGGTTGAAGCTGTCTGTGAATACCCCCGCCAGCTGATCCACACAGGATCTGAGTGCTCGTCTGGGCACCTCATCCAATCCAGTCGCTTTTGTGGATTGACCTTCGAGAAAGCTGCTCTGACATCTGCAATGGTGACCCCAGATACAGGTTCATTCAGGGCTTCCAGGGTGGAGGGCATGCTCTCGCTGACCTCTTGTTCAAAACGGGCGTAGAATGCATTGAGCTCATCAGGGAGGGGTGCATTGGAGCTGGCGATTTTACATGCCTTTTTCTTGTAGCCTGTTATGTCTTGCAGAACTCGCCATAGTCGGCGGGGGTCAGTTTGGCTAGCCTGGGACTCTAGCTTGGCCCAGTACTGACTGTTAGCATCTTTGATGGTTCTCCTTAGATCATATCTGGCTTTCTTGTATAGTCATGATGTGGAGATGCCGGCGTTGGACTGGGGTGAACACAGTAAGAGTTTTAACAACACCAGGTTAAAGTCCAACAGGTTTATTTGGTAGCAAATACCATTAGCTTTCGGAGCGCTGCTCCTTCGTCAGATGGAGTGGAAATGTGCTCTCCCATTTCCACTCCATCCGACGAAGGAGCAGCGCTCTGAAAGCTAATGGTATTTGCTACCAAATAAACCTGTTGGACTTTAACCTGGTGTTGTTAAAACTCTTTCTTGTATAGGTCAGTGTCGCCTGACTTGAATGCCTCAGACCTGGTTTTCAGCAGGCAGTGGGTATCCCTGTTCATCCATGGTTTCCTGTTGGGGAACACACAAATTTGCTTCTTTGGCACACGGTCTTCTACACACTTACTAATGAAGTCAGTTACTGTGGGTGGTGTACTCGTTCAGGCTGGTCGCAGAGTTTTTAAATCCTGACCAGTCCACTGACTCTAAGTAGCCCCTCTACCTGCTGACCGTAAACATACTTTGCCTAAAAAAGTTTTCCCTTTTGTAGCCTTTGGTTCCTCGCCTCGAATCTGTGCCCTGATTCTCGATTGTACAGCTATTGAAAACAGTTTATCTTTATTTACTCATCTAAGCCCTTCATGATTGTGAACACTTCTCTCAAATCTGCTCTTAACCTGTTCAAAGGAAAAGGAATTCCAGTTTTTCCAGCCTGTTTCACTCTAATCCCTCATCTCTGAAACAATTCTATTAATTTTCTTCTGCAGCCTCTCCAAGCCTTTCCGTTCTTCTGAATATGCAGGGCTCAGAACGAGTGTTTGCATTTGATTGACAGATTCCTTCATTTCCTTTAGCAACTCGAAAGAAAATAACAACTTTGGAAATTCAGTTATAATTGAATTTAATTTCGCAAAGCCAGTTCAGTCAAACCCCAGACCGGGTTATAGACAGCCTCAATGGTCAATAGTTACATTCCATTGTTCCCAACAGAAACCACAATCTGTTTGGGTAACAGATAAAAATTCAGTGAATGCTTCAATCGGATTGGACCAGGCTTATTATCAAAATGGCTGGTATTAAACTCTGGGGGAAGAATGTTTTTCTAACACCTGTCCTTTGGCCAATTGACTGATAATCATATTTATCAGATTGAAGGATTTACTCCCGAACTTCCACATTTACAAACTTTGGCAAACAACCTTGTAACGAATTACAACTCACAAATAAAATGCAATAAAACAAATTCCTGAAGTGTTTATGGCCATGGCAATTCTTATAAATTAATAAGTTAAAACTCTTTGTGTTACATTAAATTTCAGGATTTATGTTGGTGTTTTGGAACAGCATTGTGTAACTCAGTTATTATCATGGGGCCTGAAATCTAATATCTCTTTCAGAGTTACAAAGAACAAAGAACAAAGAACAGTACAGCACAGGAAACAGGCCCTTCGGCCCTCCAAGCCTGTGCCGCTCCTTGGTCCAACTAGACCAATCGTTTGTATCCCTCCATTCCCAGGCTGCTCATGTGACTATCCAGGTAAGTCTTAAACGATGTCAGCATGCCTGCCTCCACCACCCTACTTGGCAGCGCATTCCAGGCCCCCACCACCCTCTGTGTAAAAAACATCCCTCTAATATCTGAGTTATACTTCGCCCCTCTCACCTTGAGCCCGTGACCCCTCGTGAACGTCATTTCTGATCTGGGAAAAAGCTTCCCACCGTTCACCCTATCTATCCCCTTCATAATCTTGTACACCTCTATTAGGTCTCCCCTCATTCTCCGTCTTTCCAGGGAGAACAACCCCAGTTTACCCAATCTCTCCTCATAGCTAAGACCCTCCATACCAGGCAACATCCTGGTAAACCTTCTCTGCACTCTCTCTAACGCCTCCACGTCCTTCTGGTAGTGCGGCAACCAGAACTGGACACAGTACTCCAAATGTGGCCTAACCAGCGTTCTATACAGTTGCATCATCAGACTCCAGCTTTTATACTCTATACCCCGTCCTATAAAAGCAAGCATAACATATGCCTTCTTCACCACCTTCTCCACCTGTGTTGCCACCTTCAAGGATTTGTGGACTTGCACACCTAGGTCCCTCTGTGTTTCTATACTCCTGATGACTCTGCCATTTATTTTATAACTCCTCCCTACATTATTTCTTCCAAAATCTTCCTACCATGAGAGGCCAGTGGGATATAAGCTTGTTACACGCAAAGGGGGTGAAAGTTGTTATCACTCATTTTGCGTTAATCCTGCCAAATCCTGTCATTCCTTCAATTGGACCAATAGGCAGAAAAATCTTGAAAATGCAACTTCTTCACTGGCAATTTTAGACAATCTTGATGCCAAGTGGCATTCCTGAGAGATACAATATAGTTTCAGGAGTATTTGTGGGAATTTCTTTTGCTCCAGATTTTGTTTATGGTGCATTTTCTAGTTTTTTAATGAGTTCAGTGTCAGCTGTGAAAATGAGAACATTTCAAAATGCCCAGCAGATGCTCTGATGCCATTCATCAGATCATTGATGACATTTCTCCTCAGATATACCTGAAGGATCTGGGAGCCAGAGTCAATACCACAATGACTTTAGGAATTTAGCTTGTGTGCCCATGAGTTTCAGGATGTGTTTGAAATGAAAAGCTCCACAGGAACAAAAAAAAACAATTATTTTCTGATTGTGTCTCCAAAGTATTTGAATGAAAGGCATAATGACAAATTATCTTAAAATTCCACTGATGTCATTGAATTGTAGAGAAGTTACACCGAAACAATGTTTCTACTGCACAAAAAACTCTTCCCACTCAACATCATCTATCCTGATCAACGTCAGTTTATTCCTTTCTCCTTTTTTGCTTAGCTAGTTGCCTGTTAAATGCATTGCTCTGTCAGATAATATTGAAATTCTTTGCACACACACACCTCAATCCCGAGCTTTCCAAGGAAGTGTCAGAGACAACCAAAATACCAAAAAGCAGTGAACAGATGCACAGGGCATGGCAAGAACGGAATACCAGTGCAAAATGCTGACAGTCATCATGTATTAATATTAGTCAGCTGTGTGCGATGCCAAGCAGAATACAGTCTGGACAGAAACATGGCCATGTGAATGCAGCATTCTCTGAAAAGGGAGACAGTTGGCTAGCAAAAAGAAAAACACATTCTCTTCTTCGTTTCAAAGTAGCAGAGATGTCTGAAGGAGCAAGGCAGGAAATCTGACAGATTTTATCACATAACAGATCTGAATAGCGGATTTAATTCCCATTTCTAAAATAAACTGGGAACTGTTCATGTGCTCATGAGCAGAAACAGATCAAACTTCAAGCTTTGCCTGATTTAGGATTTAATTGGTCCACGTGTTAGTGCAGGAAGGCAAACACAACACAATCTAATTATATTTTGTGCATGTCTGACTCTTTATAGTACATCAAAAACTTATATTTATTACCTCGAAAGAGTTCTGGAATATGCAGATGTAGAAAAAGGCGGCATATAAATAAACATTCTTATTCAGCAATAATGCAGAAACCTGAGATACCTGCCCCAAGTTTGTTTGTTTTGTTTAATTGTCACAACTTCATGATTTAATTTTTCTTCCTCTTTATCTTGGTTCCTCAAAAAAAGCATTTTATTTTAGGAAAGGTCACTAAATGTCATCCATCATCAAATTCAGAGCTGATTGACTAAGGAACTTATTCATAACCTGCACTAATCTGCTCAAAGTCACAAACTTCTCGCAACTTTCACCCAAAAGTGAAATTCCTCCGTGTAGTCATAAATCGCTACAAAGCCCAACATACCTGTGGTGAACCATCGTTGGTTACCACTGTGGGGTTATTCCAATGTTACTGTTGGGTTAGGGTGTTGACACTGTGGGGTTGTTATAATGTTGTTGTTGGGCTAGGGTGTTTACACTGTGGGATTAATATACCTGTGGTGGATGCTGTTATGGCACATCCCGGTCGGGCCCCACCTCCTGGGAGAGGTACAAGACCCTCTGCTCAGGCGGGACCCCTCCAGTCTGGAATGGTGTACTCGTGTTTAGATAGTTCCATTGTTTGTCAATAAAAGCCTTCAATCGCTGAAGCCTTGTACCTCGTGCTTGATTGTCGCGCATCAATTTTATTGACAAACACAAAACTCTCGACAGTAAAGAGAGTATGGAGCAAATGCTGAAACCAGAGCGTCTGACGCTGGACCCACGTGCGGTCGGCGCCTCTAACACCTTCGACCACTGGCTGAAGTGTTTCGAGGACTACCTGGCGGCCTCTGCAGCAGTTACTACGGACAACGACAGACTCCAGGTCCTCCATGCGAGGGTAAGCGACACGGTCTATCTCGCGATTCGTGCGGCCACCACTTACCCGAGGGCCATCGAGCTCTTGAAAAAGCGATACACGAGACCGACAATACACGGCTTTTGAGGCGGATGGTCGTCTGTATCAGTTTCTTAGGGTTCCATTTGGTGTCACCAATGGGGTCTCGGTCTTCCAGCGTGCAATGGACCGAATGGTGGACCAGAACGGGTTGCGGGCTACCTTCCCGTACCTGGATAATGTCACCATCTGCGGCCATGACCAGCAGGACCATGACACAAACCTCCAGAACTTTTTGCGCACTGCGTCTCGCCTGAATCTGACCTATAACAGGGAGAAGTGTGTATTCCGTACGCGCAGGTTAGCTATCCTGGGATACGTGGTGGAAAACGGGGTCATCGGCCCTGATCCAGACCGTATGCGCCCCCTTACTGAACTTCCCTTGCCCGCTAGCGCAAAAGCACTGAGGAGATGCCTCGGCTTCTTCTCTTATTATGCGCAGTGGGTCCCCAACTACGCGGACAAAGCCTGTCCGCTCATCAAGTCCACGACTTTCCCACTCACGCCGGAGGCCCAATTGGCCTTCAAGGCTTTGAAAAGCGACATTGCGAAAGCCACGATGCACGCGGTGGATGAATCCATCCCTTTTCAGGTGGAAAGTGATGCATCGGATTTCGCCCTGGCCGCCACACTAAACCAGGCAGGCAGGCCCGTCGCGTTTTTTTCCCGCACCCTTCAAGGTCCCGAAATTCGGCATTCAGCGGTGGAGAAGGAGGCCCAGGCTATTGTGGAGGCCATCAGACACTGGCGCCATTACCTGGCGGGGAAGCGGTTCACCCTGATCACGGATCAGCGATCCGTGGCGTTTATGTTCAGTAATACGCAGAGGGGCAAGATCAAGAATGACAAGATCTTGCGGTGGAGAATCGAGCTCTCCACCTATAATTACGATATTATGTATCGTCCAGGGAAACTCAATGAGCCCTCGGATGCCCTCTTGCGCGGAACATGCGCTATCATGCAGGAGGACCGCTTGAACGCCCTCCATAATGACCTGTGCCATCCTGGGGTCACTCGGCTCTACCACTTCATAAAAGCCCGCAACCTGCCCTACTCGGTGGAGGATGTCAGGTCAGTAACGAGAAGCTGTCGGATTTGCGCGGAATGCAAACCGCACTTTTATCGACCTGACCGGGCACAATTGGCCAAGGCCACTCGCCCCTTCGAGAGGCTGAGTGTGGATTTTAAGGGCCCCCTTCCCTCAACGGACCGGAATGTGTACTTTCTCAATATCATAGATGAATACTCCCGGTTCCCGTTTGTTGTCCCCTGTGCGGACACGTCGACTGCCACAGTGATTAAGGCATTCCGTGATCTTTTTACCCTGTTCGGGTACCCCTGCTACATACATAGCGACAGGGGCTCGTCGTTCATGAGTAACGACTTGAGGCAATTCCTGCTCTCATACGGGATTGCCTCTAGTAGAACCACGAGGGGCTACAACCCTAGGGGCAACGGACAGGTGGAGAGAGAGAATGCTACAGTCTGGAAGGCTGTCCTATTGGCGCTGAAGTCCAGGGGCCTTCCAGTCTCCCGTTGGCAGGAGGTCCTTCCAAATGCGCTTCATTCCATTCGCTCCCTCCTGTGTACGGCAACCAATGCTACTCCCCACGAGAGGATGTTCTCATTCCCTCGGAAGTCGTCCTCGGGGATCTCCTTACCAGCCTGGTTGACGTACCCAGGACCCGTCCTTCTGCGGCGACATGTAAGGGCCCGCAAGTCCGACCCCTTGGTCGAACCGGTCCAACTCCTCCACGCCAACCCTCAGTATGCCTATGTGGCATATCCTGACGGGCGAGAGGACACGGTCTCGATTCAAGACCTGGCGCCCGCAGGGGACGTAGCAACTCCTGTCGCTCCCATACCCCCTGTCACGAATCCCCTATCACTTCTTTCTTCCCCGGACGTGGCGCGGTCAGCACCGGGACCAGTGCATAACAGTTATACTCTCATGTACAGCTTGCCTGAGACTCGGAGATTGGCGCCACCACAGAAGGTACCGGGGTCCCCTGCACCACTGCTTCACCAGGGTCAACCGGCCCGTGAGTCCTCGAGGGGACAGCCAGACGCTGTTTTGGAGAGAACGCCACTGCAAGCACCTGCTCCGGTGTCACAACCGGTGTTGAGGAGATCACAGCGACGGTGCGGTCCTCCAGACCGTCTGGACTTGTAGATTTTTTTGTATATATGTAATCTGTTTTCGCACCCCGCCGGCCTTTGTTTTCAAAGGAGGGGTGAATGTGGTGAACCATCGTTGGTTACCACTGTGGGGTTATTCCAATGTTACTGTTGGGTTAGGGTGTTGACACTGTGGGGTTGTTATAATGTTGTTGTTGGGCTAGGGTGTTTACACTGTGGGATTAATATACCTGTGGTGGATGCTGTTATGGCACATCCCGGTCGGGCCCCGCCTCCTGGGGAGAGGTATAAGACCCTCTGCTCAGGCGGGACCCCTCCAGTCTGGAATGGTGTACTCGTGTTTAGATAGTTCCATTGTTTGTCAATAAAAGCCTTCAATCGCTGAAGCCTTGTACCTCGTGCTTGATTGTCGCGCATCAATACCATTTGCCTTCTTTACCTCCTGCTGAGCACAAGAACACCAAGGGTATCTCTACTAGTTACATCCTCAAAGAATTCCAATAGATTCATCAAACATGATTTTCCTTTGTAAATTCTTGCTGACTTTGTCTGATTATACCACTGCCTTCCAAATGCCGAGTTATGAAATCCTTGATAATGAACTCTTGCAACTTTCCCAGTACTGATGTTGCGCTCATTGGTCTATAGAACATAGAACATTACAGCGCAGTACAGGCCCTTCAGCCCTCAATGTTGCGGCGACCAGTGAAACCAATCTAAAGCCCCTCTATACTACACTATTATAGAACATAGAACATTACAATATAGTACCCTGTTTTCTCTCTACCTTCCTTTTTGAAGAATGGGCTTATATTAGCTATCCTCCAATCTTTAGGAACCACTCCAGAGTACAAATAATTTTGGAAAATAACCATCAATGGATCTACTATTTCTAGGGCTACTTTCTTAAGTACTCTGGGATGAAGATTATCAGGACCTGGTGATTTATCCGCCTTCAATCCCATCAATTTTCCCAAAACCTATTTTCTCCTATCTTCTATGTCTATGTTCAAACCATTTCTCTACCAATGCTGATTTCCTTCAGCTCCTCACCGAAACCGGTGTTTCTCAAAACTTCCAGTGCATTCTTCATGTTTTCCTTTGTGAAGACAGAAACAAAGTATGAAGTTAGTTCATCGGCCATTTCTTTATTCATTGGGTAATTCCACCTGAAGTATGGGAGACAATAAAAACATGTTGCAGAACTTCAAATTTTGGTCAAATTGGATTGGCTGCCCTTTATAAATTTTCCCGATTTCCTGTCTACCAAAGTGTTCTATCCGTTGAATTGATCAGTTCTTTGCACAGTTTTTCATCAGTAAAGCGAGGAAGCTGGGAATACATGTGAAACATTGAAGTTAGGCTTGTCTGGAGATTCCGTTTAGTCAGTTATCCTTGCTCAACTAGTTCTTATGTAGCAACTTTATAGGTTTCTCAATCCACAACTTCCTCAGCTGTTGTATTTTTCTGCTGTCCTGCCATTTTGGCATTTCTCCCACTAGAAAATGAAAACTTTTGGTGTTAGTTTTCTGCCAACTGTTTCCCTGAACTTCCCCACTGTTTCCAGTCATGGGGAAGTTTTCTCTCAAACTGAGGCTCCCTCTTGCAGCTTTCAATCTCGATGATGTAAAGTTAAAGTTTATTTATTAGTCAAAAGTAAAGCTTACATTAACACTGCAATTAAATTATTGTGAAGTTCCCCTAATCGCCACACTCTGTTGCCTGTTCGGGTCAATGCACCTAATCAGCACGTCTTTCAGAATGTGGGAGGAAACTGGAGCACCCGGAGGAAACCCACGCAGACACGGGGAAAACGTGCAGACTCCACACAGACAGTGACCCACGCTGGGAATTGACCCTAGATCCCTGGCACTGTGAGGCAGCAGTGCTAACTACCGTGCTGCTGATGGCTGATGAGAAAGAGAATGGTGTAAACTGGGTTAATGCTGAGAGCACGGTTGGAGTTATTGTCACAGGCCAATTAACCCTTAAATTTACTATGGGGGCAATTTCCAGCCCGTTTGCCATCAGAGAGAACGGCGATACAGGTACAAAACCCAGAGAGAATCGGGAAACAGGATTCTCTCCGGAGAGATCGCATTCCCTGATTTTCCACACCTCTCACTGGTGACGTTACAAGTTTAATGCCCACAAAAGGCAGGGCCTCATTTTAACAGATTTAAATAATTTTTCATAATGTTAGCCAGTCTCCCGGCCACATGGTCCCCCTCAATGAATATTCAAACTTAACCAATATAGGTATAGGCCTCCATAGGATTGGGACATAACTGGGTGCTGCCCGTTGGCACTGATCTTTGTCACTGCCCCTGGCACTGCCCCAGCCCTGTCCCCTGAACAACTGGACAGTGTTCATCCTCAACCCCAGTGTCCCACAAGGCTGTGTCCTCAGCCCCCTACTATACTCCTTATACACCTATGACTGTGCGGCCAATTTCCCCTCCAACTCGATTTTCAAGTTTGCTGACGACTCCACCTTAGTGGGTCAGATCTCAAACAATGACGAGACAGAGTACAGGAATGAGATAGAGAATCTGGTGAACTGATGTGGTGACAATAATCTCTCCCTCAATGTCAACAAAACGAAGGAGATTATCATCGACTTCAGGAAGCGTAAAGGAGAACATGCCCTGTCTACATCAACGGGATGAAGTAGAAATGGTTAAGAGCTTCAGGTTTTTAGGTGTCCAGATCACCAACGACCTGTCCTGGTCCCTCCATGCTGACACAATAGTTAAGAAAGCCCACCAACGCCTCTACTTTCTCAGAAGACTAAGGAAATCTGGCATGTCAGCTACGACTCTCACCAACTTTTACAGATGCACCATAGAAAGCATTTTTTCTGTATGTATCACAGCTTGGTATGGCTCCTGCTCTGCCCAAGACCGCAAGGAACTATAAAAGGTCGTGAATGTAGCCCAATCCATCACGTAAACCAGCCTCCCATCCATTGACTCTGTCTACACTTCCCGCTGCCTCGGCAAAGCAGCCAGCATAATTATGGACCCCACGCACCCCGGACATTCTCTCTTCCACCTTCTTCCATCGGGAAAAAGATAAAAAATGTCTGAGGTCACGTACCAACCAATTCAAGAACAGCTTCTTCCCTGCTGCCATCAGACTTTTGAATGGATCTACCTGATGTGATAGCGAGTTGAGGAACAGGAAGAGAGTGCAATTAAACATGTGGGTGCAGGGATGGTGTAGGAGGGAGGATTTCAGATACGTGGATAATTGGAACACATTCTGGGGAAGGTGGGACCTGTACAAACAGGACGGGGTGCACCTGAACCAGAGGGGCACCAATATCCTAGGAGGGAAATTTGTTACGGCTCTTCAGGGGGGTTTAAACTAATTTGTCAGGGGAGTGGGAAAAGGAGTTGCAGTCCAGAAGTCAGTGAGGGTGGTGAGGTATTGGGGACGGTATCAGGGTCAAGGGTGGGTACCGGTAGACAGGAAGGTGGGTTGAAGTGTGTCTACTTCAATGCAAGGAGCATCCGGAACAAGGTAGATGAACTTCGGGCGTGGATTGGTACTTGGGACTACGATGTTGTGGCCATTACGGAGACGTGGGTAGAACAAGGACAGGAATGGTTGTTGGACGTTCCGGGGTATAGATGTTTCACAAAGTGTAGGGAAGCTGGTAAAAGAGGTGGAGGAGTGGCATTGTTAATCAAGAATAGTTTAACGGCTGCGGAAAGGCACTTCGAGGGGGATCTGCACACTGAGGTAATATGGGCTGAGGTTAGAAATAGGAAAGGAGCGGTCACGTTGTTAGGAGTTTACTATAGGCCCCCAAATAGTAATAGAGATGAGGAGGAAGAAATTGCGAAGCAGATTATGGATATGTGTGGGGGTCACAGGGTAGTTGTCATGGGGGACTTTAACTTTCCAAATATTGATTGGAACCTTTGTAGGTCAAATAGTTCGGATGGGGCAGTTTTTGTGCAGTGTGTGCAGGAGGGTTTCCTGACACAATATGTGGATAGGCCGACAAGAGGTGAGGCCACATTGGATTTGGTACTGGGAAATGAAACGGGCCAAGTGTTAGATTTGGTTGTGGGCGAGCACTTTGGAGATAGTGACCACAATTCAGTGTCTTTTGTTATTGCAATGGAGAGGGATAGGGCCGTACGGCAGGGCAAGGTTTACAATTGGGGGAGAGGTAATTATGATGCGATTAGGCAAGAATTAGGGGGCATAAGTTGGGAACAGAAACTGTCAGAGAAAGGAACTAATGAAAAGTGGAACTTTTTCAAGCAACAAATACTGGATGTCCTTGATAGGTATGTCCCTGTCAGGCAGGGAGGAAATGGCCGAGTGAGGGAACCATGGTTCACGAAAGAGGTGGAATGTCTTGTGAAAAGGAAGAGGGAAGCTTATGTAGGGATGAGGAAACAAGGTTCAGATGGCACGATTGAGGGTTACAAGTTAGCAAGGAATGAGCTGAAAAAGGGGCTTAGGAGAGCTAGGAGGGGACACGAGAAGTCCTTGGTGGGTCGGATCAAGGAAAACCCCAAGGCTTTTTACTCTTATGTGAGGAATAAAAGAATGACCAGGGTGAGGTTAGGGCCGGTCAAGGACAGTAGTGGGAACTTGTGTATGGAGTCAGTAGAGATAGGCGAGGTGATGAATGAATACTTTTCTTCAGTGTTCACCAAGGAGAGGGGCCATGCTTTTGAGGAAGAGAAGGTGTTACAGGCTAATAGGCTGGAGGAAATAGATGTTCGGAGGGAGGATGTCCTGGCAGTTTTGAATAAACTGAAGGTCGATAAGTCCCGTGGGCCTGATGAAATGTATCCTAGGATTCTTTGGGAGGCAAGGGATGAGATTGCAGAGCCTTTGGCTTTGATCTTTGGGTCCTCGCTGTCCACGGGGATGGTGCCAGAGGACTGGAGAATGGCGAATGTTGTTCCTCTGTTTAAGAAAGGGAATAGAAATGACCCTGGTAATTATAGACCGGTTTGTCTTACTTCGGTGGTTGGTACATTGATGGAAAAGGTCCTTAGAGATGGGATTTACGACCATTTAGAAAGATGCGGATTAATCCGGGATAGTCAGCACGGATTCGTGAAGGGCAAGTCGTGCCTCACAAATTTGATTGAATTTTTTGAGGAGGTAACTAAGTGTGTTGATGAAGGTAGGGCAGTTGATGTCATATACATGGATTTTAGTAAGGCGTTTGATATGGTCCCCCATGGTCGGCTTATGATGAAAGTGAGGAGGTGTGGGATAGAGGGAAAGTTGGCCGATTGGATAGGTAACTGGCTGTCTGATCGAAGACAGAGGGTGGTGGTGGATGGAAAATTTTCGGATTGGAGGCAGGTTGCTAGCGGAGTGCCACAGGGATCAGTGCTTGGTCCTCTGCTCTTTGTGATTTTTATTAATGACTTAGAGGAGGGGGCTGAAGAGTGGATCAGTAAATTTGCTGATGACACCAAGATTGGTGGAGTAGTGGATGAGGTGGAGGGCTGTTGTAGGCTGCAAAGAGACATAGATAGGATGCAAAGCTGGGCTGAAAAATGGCAAATGGAGTTTAACCCTGATAAATGTGAGGTGATTCATTTTGGTAGGACTAATTTAAATGTGGATTACAGGGTCAAAGGTAGGGTTCTGAAGACTGTGGAGGAACAGAGAGATCTTGGGGTTCATATCCACAGATCTCTAAAGGTTGCCACTCAAGTGGATAGAGCTGTGAAGAAGGCCTATAGTGTGTTAGCTTTTATTAACAGGGGCTTGGAGTTTAAGAGCCGTGGGGTTATGCTGCAACTGTACAGGACCTTGGTGAGACCACATTTGGAATATTGTGTGCAGTTCTGGTCACCTCACTATAAGAAGGATGTGGAAGCGCTGGAAAGAGTGCAGAGGAGATTTACCAGGATGCTGCCTGGTTTAGAGGGTAAGTCATATGAGGAAAGGTTGAGGGAGCTAGGGCTGTTCTCTCTGGAGCGGAGGAGGCTGAGGGGAGACTTAATAGAGGTTTATAAAATGATGAAGGGGATAGATAGAGTGAACGTTCAAAGACTATTTCCTCGGGTGGATGGAGCTATTACAAGGGGGCATAACTATAGGGTTCGTGGTTGGAGATACAGGAAGGATATCAGAGGTAGGTTCTTTATGCAGAGAGTGGTTGGGGTGTGGAATGGACTGCCTGCAGTGATAGTGGAGTCAGACACTTTAGGAACATTTAAGCGGTTATTGGATAGGCACATGGAGCACACCAGGATGATAGGGAGTGGGATAGCTTGATCTTGGTTTCAGAGAAAGCTCGGCACAACATCGTCGGCCGAAGGGCCTGTTCTGTGCTGTACTGTTCTATGTTCTATATTACAGAGAAAGAGGTGCTGGAAGTCTTAAAGCGCATCAAGGTAAATAAATCCCCGAGATCTGATTAAGTGTACCCCAGGGCATTGTGGGAGGCTAGGGAGGAAATTGCGGGTCCCCTAGCAGAGATATTTGAATCACCAATAGGCACAGGTGAGGCACCTGAAGATTGGAGGGTGGCAAATGTTGTGTCTTTGTTTAAGAAGGGCTGCAGGGAAAAGCCTGGGAACTACAGGCCAGTGAGCCTCATATCTGTAGTGGGTAAATTGTAAGAAGGTATTTTGAGAGATAGGCCCTATAGGCATTTAGAGACGCAAGGACTGATTAGGGACAGTCAGCATGGCTTTTTGAGTGGAAAATCATGTCTCACAAATTTGATTGAGTTTTTTGAAGGGGTAACCAAGAAGGTAGATGAGGGCAGTGCAGTTGATGTTGTCTACATGGACTTTAGCAAGGCCTTTGACAAGGTATCGCATGGTAGGTTGTTGCATAAGGTTAAATCACACGCGATCCACATGAGGTAGCTAAATGGATACAAAATTGGCTTGGTGACAGAAGCCAGAGGATGGTTGTAGAGAGTTGTTTTTCAAACTGGAGGCCTGTGGCCAAGGACGGCCTCAACCGGGATATTGGGTTCATGTCACACTATTTGTAACTCCCACAGTTGCGTGGACCTGCAGAGTTTCACTGGCTGTCTTGTCTGGAGACAATACACATCTTTTTAGCCTGTCTTGATGCTCTCTCCACTCCCATTGTTTTGTTTCTTAAAGACTGGATTAGTTGTAAGTATTCGCATTCCAACCATTATTCATGTAATTTGAGTCTGTGTCTTTATAAGCTCTGTTTGTGAACAGAATTCCCACTCACCTGAAGAAGGGGCTTAGAGCTTCGAAAGCTTGTGTGGCTTTTGCTACCAAATAAACCTGTTGGACTTTAACCTGGTGTTGTTAAACTTCTGCCAATGGTGTGCCTCAGGGATCAGTTCTGGGTCCACTGTTATTTGTCATTTATATTAATGATTTGGATGAGAATATAGGAGGCATGGTTAATAAGTTTGCAGATGACATCAAGATTGGTGGCATAGTGGTCAGTGAAGAAGGTTATCTCGGATTGCAACAGGATCTTACTAGGATGCTACCGGGACTTGATGATTTGAGTTATAAGGAGAGGCTGGATAGACTGGGACTATTTTCTCTGGAGTGTAGGAGGCTGAGGGGTGATCTTATAGAGGTCTATAAGATAATGAGGGGCACAGATCAGCTAGATAGTCAAGATCTTTTCCCAAAGATAGGGGGGTCTAAAACTAGAGGGCAGAGGTTTAAGGTGAGAGGGGAGAGATCAAAAGTGTCCAGAGGGGCAATTTCTTCACACAGAGGGCAGTGAGTATCTGGAACAAGCTGCCAGAGGTAGTAGTAGAGGCGGGTACAATTTTGTCTTTTAAAAAGCGTTTAGTTACATGGGTAAGATGTGTATAGAGGGATATGGGCCAAATGCAGGCAATTGGGATTAGGTTAGGGATTTAAAAAGAAAAGGGCGGCATGGACAAGTTGGGCCAAAGGGTCTGTTTCCATGCTGTAAACCTCTATGACTCTATGACTCTAATTGGGCCAGTGGGCTGACAAATGGCAGATGGAGTTTAATTTAAATAAATGCGAGGTGATGCATTTTGGTACATTGGACCAGGGCAGGACTTAATGGTAGGGCATTGGGGAGAGTTGCAGAACAAAGAGATCTTGGGATACAGGTTCATAGCTCTTTGAAAGTGGAGTCAGAGGTGGACAGAGTGGTGAAGAAGGCATTCAGCATGCTTGGTTTCATTGGTCAAAACATTGAATATAGGAGTTGGGATGTCTTGTTGAAGTTGTACAAGGCATTGGTAAGGCCACACTTGGAATACTGTGTACAGTTCTGGTCACCCTATTATAGAAAGGATATTATTAAACTAGATATTATTAAACTAGAAAGAGTGCAGAAAAGATTTACTAGGATGCTCACGGGACTTGATGGTTTGAGTTATAAGGAGAGGCTGGATAGATTGGGACTTTTTTCTCTGGAGTGTAGGAGGCTGAGGGGTGATTTTACAGAGGTCTATAAAATAATGAAGGGCACAGATCAGCTAGATAGTCAAGATCTTTTCCCAAAGATAGGGGAGTCTAAAACTAGAGGGCATAGGTTTAAGGTGAGAGGGGAGAGATACAAAAGTGTCCAGAGGGGCAATTCTTTCACACAGCGGGTGGTGAGTGTCTAGAACGAGCTGCCAGTAGTAGAGGGGGTATAATTTTGTCTTTTAAAAAGCGTTTAGACAGTTACATAAGTATAGAGGGATATGGGCCAAACGGAGGCAATTGGAACTAGCTTAGAGATTTAAAAAAAGGGGGTGGCATGGACAAGTTGGGCCAAAGGGCCCGTTTCCATGCTGTAAACCTCTATGACTCTGTGACTCTCTCTCTATCCTTTCATTCACTTAGTGCCCAGAAATATCCAGAAATCTGTGTTGAAATTTTCAGTTTGAGCATCTAAAGCTCTTTGAGATAGGAACATTTAATAAACCTTCTCCAGAAATCACAATGAGCTGAAATGTTTTCAAAAGAATGTTTTCCTGTCAAAGCCACTCTCATATTCTTCATTGAGAAATTCCTCTGAGATGATAACTCCAATTTCACGGAGTTACCGTGACCCTTCCTCCATTCCTGTGGTCTGCTGCGGTGAAGCAGCTGTTTTTAACATGAGTACTTAGTCACATGAAGCAAGACCGTTACTCATTCATATCGTTTAAGAGAATTTGTGTTCAAGCAATATTGAGCTCAATTGTGATCAAGAACACATGCAGCTTTTGACCTATCTCACGTGAAAAATTGTATGTTTGTTTATTTAATCCTGGGGTTAATTGGTGTTTAACTGATAGTTCAGGAATCCAAACACCTGTATCTAATCACCTGTAGCAAACACAAACTTGTAAAAACATCAAAAGCAGTTAATGCCAAAGTGTCCACTTCCTTAATGTAGTAATTCAGCAATATTAATACATGATCAGAAATAAAACAGCCAAATATTGCTAAGGTTTTGGTGACCGTAAAAACCGTTTATGCTTTGTTCTTTATTGCTACCTGCAATAAGCTTAGAGCCTTATAATCATCCCGATATAATAATGCACATCCGTCAGCTGTCTGTTATTGAAAATATTTTTTAAGTTCTTCTGGAACTAATGGAAAACTAAGGATAGCATCATGTTAATTGTGTCACTTTTAATGTTGATAGAAAACAAATAAACATCTTTATGTTCTATTCATATTTTAACATTCCAAGAGTTGTTCAATTCGGGAGCATGTTTGAGCGCTGACCCTGTTCACCGCAGCAATGTGCTCCAAGGGTTCTTACAGGCACCCGATTCAGAGAGTCATTCTATTCGGGGTTACAAGCAGGTTGTGGAGGCAGGGAGGTGAGACAGAGTATGAGACTGCAGGCTGGCCAGTAAGCTTCACTGAGAGAGCTGCTGCTGTGCACTGGATTGCAGTGGGCTGAACAATGTGGAGAAGTGAAATGGCGAGAGACAACGGCACCACTTCCTGAGCACCAGCGCTATTCCGAATTGCAGTCTCCCGGAGATTGAAAGGAAATTACAAAGCCTTTGCCTGTGGAGGATGTATTTATTATTATTTATTATGGTGTTCCAACCCCCTGCTCTGCATATCCTTCTTCCTTCGGGAAAAAGATACAAACGTCTGAGGTCACGTACCAACCGACTCAAGAACAGCTTCTTCCCTGCTGCTGTCAGAATTTTGGATGGACTTACCTTGCATTAAGTTGATCTTTCTCTACACCCTAGCTATGACTGTAACACTACATTCTGCACTCTCTCGTTTCTTTCTCTATGAACGGTATGTTTTGTCTGTATAGCGCGCAAGAAACAATTCTGTTACCAAATAAACTGTAGACACAGCGGGGGATGTGATACTACTAAAATGTAATTAACACCAGAAATTGTTGCCAATTGGCTGATAAGCCTTATTTGTCTTTCAACCACTGGGGCGACACAGTGGTACAGCGGTTAGCACTGCTGCCTCACAGCGCCAGGAACCCAGCTTAGATCACTGTGCATGTGGAGTCTGCACGTTTTCCCCGTGTCTGCGTGGGTTTCCTCCAAGTGCTCTGGTTTTCTCCCACAGTCCAAAGATGTGCGAGTTAGGTGGATTGGCCATGCTAAATTATCTATTAGTGTTAGGAGGATTAGCAGGGTAAATATGTGGGGTTACAGGGATAGGGCCTGGGTGCAATTATTGTTGGTGCAGGCTCGATGGGCTGAATGCCCTCCTTGTGCACTATAGGGATTCTACTCTGAGTTGCCAACACTGCACTGAAGTCTCCCCTGGCGAAAATGCCAGGAGGTGAGAATATGTCAGGAACTGGAGCAGCGTTTCTGATCTTCCTGGCTCCACCACCTCGAAATCCCTGGGATAATCCACCCCAAAAGGTTTCCTTTTCTCTGTCAAACAGCAGATTATCCTTTTCGACTCAGGAGATGATTGTTCAATATCTTTAAACTTGACAATAAAATACCATACTTTGTCGTGGTTCCCCAGGACGACAATTCGTTCACATCGGTTTAAAACAGAGAGTCTGAGCAGCGATCTTTCAAGCAATAGACTTTATTTCTCAGCACAAGAGACAAAGCCGGGAACGTCCGGAACACTCCAAAGAGCCCTTGGGCTTACAGTCTTTTATGTACATTTCAGCTCCCTATCTCAAGATTCTTATCTTACTTTTATTGCCTGTCCTTGGTTCTCATCTTACTTTAGACCCTTTATCTGTTGTATTGGCAATTAGTCGTTCCCTGTTATATCTCTGTGTCTCTTAAATCATGGTGGTTATGGCTTTTACCTTTATCTGACCTTTTCTGCTTGTACTATAATCGTAGTTTTGTTGATTTAGGCCGAAAGTGTTAGAAAGGACATTCTCTCTGCTGATTTTATGGTTTTATGGTCCACTATTAAGTTGAACCACCGAGCAGTCTTCCTTGTTTTCTTAAGTGACTGTTGTCTGCTTTCCTTAATTAGTGATTGCTATATTACTTCTCTAGTTCCTCCACTTTGATCATATCGACTACACTTGATTATATTAGTTCACACGAAGTTACTTTAGGTTATATACCCATCTCACTACTCACCTAAATCTGCTATATCATTTTACTAAAACCTGTGAATCTGAATTTCATACCTAGCTCATACAATATCTAATACAATTTCCCTTACAAGTGAATCTGAATTTCATACTAAACTCATACAATTTCCCTTACAAGTCCCCCCTTTGAGGCTATTCCCTAGCCTCATCCCAATTACCAAGCTCAAATAATCCCCTCGCTCAATTCCATTTGCATTTCATTTTAATCACTTTTTCAGGCGATGTGGAGGAGCCGACTATTTTGGTCAGGGATCAGTGTCCCTATTCTAACTTTATCATAATTTGTCTATCCCGGTTCTGATTTTTGGGTTGCTCCTCCAGATTGCCTGCCCCTGACAGTCATCAGCCAAAAACCTTCCCACTCTTGTCTAGGGAAGGGAAAAAGACTGATTCCTGTGTACAGACTAAGTTCTCCTGGTTTCGTGCGGACTTCAGCAAGGTGCTGTTGTTTCCACAAGGTGATCTTCCACTATTGTAGTTATTTTACAGAGTGACGAGTTTCAACTTCGACCAAGGTCATTGTGAATCCACTCAGCGGGGGCGGCTCAAGATTTTCCCATTCCTCTGTTTTTTCTCTCGAGCGTGAGCTGCTTATCACCCGCGTCACCATCTGCCGCGCTGCCACTCTGGTAAGGAAGGATCTCAGGGCGGGTAAAAAACAACAAAATATCAATCCCAGAATGATTATTGTTGCGATTGCTACAGCTCCAGCTTTGGCAAACCACGCCCCCCATCTTCCTAATATTCTGTCCAGCCAACTCCATACCTCATGCCCAAACCCAGCATTTTCTTTCACTTCTTTCTGAAGATTTTTTAACTTATTCATGGCTTGTGTAAATGACCCTTCTGGATTAGTGTTATTAGGGATAAATGTGCAGCACTGATCCCCAAACATAACACACACCCCTCCTTTCTCTGCCAGGAGCCAATCTAACGCCTGTCGATTTTGCCACGCCATTTTGCTGGTCGCATCCAACTGCTCTCCTAAGGCCTCCAGGGCATCATTCGTATAATTAATAAACCTCTGCTGATTATAATAGATGTAATTGATCCACTCAGTATTCTTGCTGGGTGTGATCCAAACAAAGAGGGATTCAAACCCTGCAGCTATTTCGTTCCTAGCTTTGAACTCATTCGGGATGCCGCGGGGCTGTCCGATTGCGTCCAATTTTACCGTAGGGTCAGGGGTATATGCCCTCTTAACTTTTTGTGACTTAATTTCTTTTTCCACCGGTAGTATCACAGTGCTCTGGGCAAGCATAACTCGAGCACATAGTCCCTTCCAATTCTGTGGTAATTTTGCCAATAGCCCTTTCTCCGGGCCACAAAGCCACCAGAGATCGGCCAGTTGATTTTCTTGATAGTCTAACACATAAGGAGGGGGTGCCCATCCCTCTCCTGAGAGGATCAGATTAAGAGCATCGGTTATATTCCAAATCCTTTCACACTCTCCTGTGTAATTTCCCACACTACTTCCTGTGCTACTTTCCTTCCAATAGCAATCTTGGATTTGTAAGTTGGGCTCTACACTCCATTCCTTTGGGACCGCGTCCACTGCCGTTTTTGGCCACTTTGGACATCTGTGGGTCAAGTTGTAGATGCCCTTTTTTACCCCAGCAAACAGGATGCAGTGGTATTGACACAACGGCGACTCACCTTTACAAAGGTTATCACATGCGGATCCGGAACAGTCTATCTTCTCATACGAGTAGTTCCGATTCCCTATCATATGATACCGTATATGTGTGGTATATGGACGGCAATTTTCCTTTCTCCAGCTTTGTTTCCTGGTTCTACAGTCTCCTGATCCCCATGGTATATCAGTTACTTGGGTGTTAGGTTTCTCTGATGCACATACTACACACTCTTTCCCATCACTGTTTTTCTGACCTGTATACTCAGCCCATTTCCACCATTTGTTTTTCTGCGCTTTTCCCCAAATAGTATTTGTGCTCACTAATCGTTCACGTTTTGTTCGTCTTAATACTCTATCTTCCTGATTTTGCACCCTTATGTCTTCTGTATCCCATTCTCCTTTTCTATGGGTCACGGAAGTTCCTAAGGGAAATAGTTTCCAACTCCCAGGTGGGGAATGGGGCCCCTTCCCTGTCCTCACCTCCCTCGGCACCTTGACTAATAGGCTCAGGCTGGGCATTTGTATCATCAGCCAGCTCATGCACAGAACTACTTTCATCATCCTCTATTCTTTTTGTTCTTCCTTGGCTCTGTTCCTCCTCCCCACGATTCTCCCCGTGTATTTCTATTTCTTCCTCGCTATCACTTCTGTCCACTCTGTGTACTTCTTCAATTTCCCTTCTCTCCCCTACCCCTGGTACTGTTCTGGTACAATGGTTCAAGTGATACCACAGTGTACTGCCTTCTACTTGCAACGCCGTGGGAGACACTTTGGTGACTTCAAACGGTCCTTCTCGTCTCGGTTCGTTCCAACGTCTGCGGAACTTCCTGATGTATACTCGATCTCCAGGCTTGATCTGATGTTCTGTTACCGGATTCTCCTCCTCCTTGGCTTTTTCCTGTTCAAATATAGTTCTATGTATAACAGTTAATTGTTGTATATATTCTTTTGTGCTTTGATCTAAACATTCTAGCGTAGGACCTCCTGATCCCCTGATCTTAGGTACCGGCATTACTCTTCCTGTCATCATTTCATGTGGGCTCAAATGTGTGATTCTGTTTTCCTGACTCCTGTACTGCATTAGAGCCAATGGCAGAGCATCTATCCAGTTTTTCCCTGTTTCATTGCAAATTTTGCTTATTTTAGCCTTAAGGGTCCCGTTTGCTCTCTCCACCATTCCTTGGGATTGAGGGTGATATACGCATCCAAACTTCTGCTTTATTCGGAGTGCCGAGAGTGTCTCTCTCAGTGCCCTTCCTATAAAAGCAGATCCATTGTCTGAACTTAATTGCGTGGGTATACCAAATCTTGGGATAATTTCTTTTGACAGGAAGTTAATCACCGTTCCAGATCCTTGATCTTTGGATGGCGTTGCTTCTATCCATCTGCTGAATCTATCAATAATCACTAGCATGTATCTTTTCCCTCTTACCACCTTTCCCATATCCACATAGTCCATGCATAGATGTTTAAATGGTCCTTCAGGAATGGGTATATGCCCTATTGGGGCAGTAATGCCCTTCCTGATGTTATTCTGAGCACACACCTCACACTGACTTAGTATGTAGTCAATCGAGTTTTGCAGGTATGGTGACCAGAATCCTTCCTTCTTGATCTTCCTAGCCACTTCTCCTCTTGCACAGTGGTCCACTCCATGCGCTTCGCTAATTAGTACGGTTAGTAATGATGTGGGTGCTATGACCAATCCCTCCCCATTTCTCCATATCCTGTCCTGTTGTCCCTGTAGTGCTCCTCTATCTTTCCACATTGCCTTTTCAGCTACAGAGGTTTCCTCCTGTAACTGTGCTACATCCTCTAATGTGATATGAGGTTCGATATCCCCCGTACCTGGCCCTGGGTGCGGCCTTGCTATTTCTACTGGGGCTATCGTAGCCTCAATGCATCCTGACGCTTCTTTAGCTGCCTTGTCGGCTTTGGTGTTTCCCTGTGTGACGCTGTCTGCTCCCTTTTTATGCGCCTGACACTTAATTATGGCTAATTCCCTTGGACCCATCATGGCCCTTATTAAAGCCCTGATTTGACCTTCGTGTTGTATTGGTCCTCCTCCGCTTTTCATAAATCCCCTTTGCTTCCATATTGCCCCGAACAGATGGCAGACCCCGTGGGCATAGGCCGAATCAGTATAAATTTCCAATGCTTCCCCGTTTGCTAGCTCACATGCTCTGGTCAATGCTTTAAGTTCTGCCAGTTGGGCTGAACAGGGCTGTTCACATTTCTCTGCTTCTATGACTTCAAGTGTTTCCCCTTTCTGTTCAACTATGGCATAGCCTGCGTGGTTTCCTAAGTGATCCCTGTAACATGAGCCATCTACATACAGTGTCCTTTTCCCTTCTGTCACTAGTCCCTCTGCTCTTAAATCTTTTCTCAGTTTCATAAATGTTTTTGCTTCTTTTAAGCATTCATGTTCTTCTCCTTCATGAGGTAATGGCATGTAATCAGCTGGATTTACTCTGTTGCACTTTATTATCGTGATATCTGGAAATGTGGTTAGCATTCGATAATGATGGATCCTAGCAGGTGTCAGCACAAATTTTCCTTGCTCAATCAATTCAGCTACCTTATGGTATACATGTATGTTTATCGGATATCCCATTGTGACCGTGGCTGCCTTTTCGTACGCCCACCAAGCTGCTGCCAGGCCTTGATAGCACGGAGGGTATCCCATCGCTACGTCGTCTAGCTTGGTACTGTAATATGCTACAGCCTGCCTTCGTCTACCCTTGCAATTTTCCTGCATTAACATTGCTGTAGCAAATCCGGCTTCTCTGTTACTCACAAATAAGTCAAAGGGCTTGTCATAGGTCGGTAAAGCCAAGGCTGGTGCCTGTGCCATTTCTCTCTTTATATTCTCAAATGCGTCTGAAGCATCTTTATCCCATTTTAGTTTGGCTTTTAATTCGTCACACCCTGCCTCCTTCATTATCTTTCGTAGTGCCTGCGTTTTTTCGGCATAGCTTTCCACCCATTCTGAACTGAATCCTGTCATTCCCAAAAATGTCATCATTTGTCCCACCGTCTGTGGTTTCGGAACTTTTAGTACTGCTTCTATTTGCTGTGAAGCTATCTCCTTCTGTCCTGCTGATATTTCTCTCCCCAAGTATTCTACCTTTTTCTGGCACAGCTGCAGCTTTTTCCTGGAAACTTTATGGCCCCCTTCTGCTAGTCTTTTCAATAGTTTTAAACTATCCTTCCTGCACTGTTCTTGTGTTCCTGTGCATAATAATAAATCATCCACATATTGTATCAGTGTTCCTTCCAACTGTATTCCTTCTAAATCTGCTCTCAACACCTGATTGAATACATGTGGGGAATGTTTAAATCCTTGGGGCATCCTATTGTATGTGTATTGTTTCCCCTCGTACGTAAATGCAAAGAGATACTGACTTTCTTGAGCTAGTGGCACACTAAAAAATGCCGAACATAGGTCTATTACAGTAAACCATCTACTTTCAGGTGGTATATTTGTCATCAAGGTATAAGGGTTTGGAACCTCTGCTGGCATATCTTCCACTACCTCATTAATTGCCCTTAGATCATGCACCAATCTCCATTTTTCTCCGTCCGCCTTTTTCACTGGTAGTAGCGGTGTATTACACCTGCTCCGGGTTTCTTTTAATACCCCTGCTTCTATCAATCCCTTAATCGTCCCTCTAATTCCTTCAATTGCTTCTGTCTTGATTGGGTATTGCGGCCTATACGGCCCCTGGCATCCTATCTTTACTCTGACTTCAACTGGATTAGCGTTTTTGACCCTCCCTACATCCGTGTCCTGTCTGGACCACAACTCCTGCGGGAGGGAGTTCAAATCCTGCTCTAACCTCTCTCTCCACTCCAGTTCCTGTTTCTCGATTTGCACTCCTATTGTTATCTGCTTCGGTTTCCCAAGCATTTTAACATCCAAAATTATTTTCGTCATTTGTCCATTGCTGGACGTCCAAATATCTACATTGTCTGTCTGGACAAATTCTAAATCTTGTGCTCTCAACACCATTGGTCCTAGGTCTTTTGATCTGTATCCCGGATTCACTTTCAATGTGACATGTGGCTCCGCCCCAGATACAGAGAACCATTTGTTAACCCATTCATTCCTAACAATGGTGAGGGCTACTCCCTCTAGTCCGATTAAAATACTTCCTGACTTTATTTCCTGTTCTCGTCCTGCCTCCCTTTCCCATTTCTCCTGTATCTCAGGTTCCTGCCCTTCATCAAATATCATTGTACTGTGTAATTCTGTTCTTGGCCATTTGGCTTGTGGAACCCAAGTGTTTATAAGCTTTCCCCAAACTTCCCATATCTGTTTTTTAACTTGTTCCTCTATATCTCCCAACCAATATACATTAACCCCTTCCTTTCCTGGTATTTCAAGTGGATACATTCCCATCAAATCAATTCCTTGTTCGGTGCATTCTAATTTTAGTCCTAGACCTAGGATTGCATCCCTTCCCAATAGATTTAAAGGAGTTTTATCACATACTAAAATAGGTACATGGGTTGTCTTATTTCCAATGGTAACAGGCACCGGCGTCGTCATTCGAGCTAATGTTACTTTCCCCGAGAACCCCACAGTTTTTACAAACTGGTTTGACAATGGTAAGTGATCCGCATATTTCGTTTGCATGCACGTACATGTGGCGCCGGTGTCTATCATCATGGGGACCTCGATCCCTCCTACTCTAACGTTAACTATAGGTTCCTGCTCTGCAGTTTCTGTTATCTGTACGTACTGTCCTACCATTTCGGGGTTCTCTGGGCCTCCCTATGGGGAATTCTGATGGTTTACCGGCCCTTGAAACATCGGGATGCTGTTTGGCGATCCTTGGATCAGTTGTTGGCCTGTCTGCTGCTGGTTTTCTCCCTGTCTGGGGAAATTCCGCGGGCAATTCCTTTTTATGTGCCCTGCCTCCCCGCACCCCCAACACACACCTGAAGGGCCAGGCAGTGGTCCCTGTCTCGGAGTCTGATGATTAACCTGTCCCTGTCCTCTCTGATTCTGATAGGGTGGCCTACCACCTCCCTGTCCTTTCCCATTTCTATTCCAGTCAGTCTGACTTTGCAGGGCGTATGGGTTTTGATAATTTAGGCCATAGGCTCCTGGGTTCATGGACAGTGGGAAGGCAGAAATGTTATAGGTTATGACGGGCTGGCCTCCATCTCCGCTCCCCCTTTTGATTAGTGCAGGTGTTTCCTCTGGCTTTTGCTCCACCATCATTGGTGCTATTTTTCTGGGTGCAAGATCCTCTTTTGCCTTCAGTTTATCCTTGCTTTTAATCTCCTCCAACTGTGCCTGAAGGAGTTTACGTTGTACCTCCTTCAGCTGTTTGTCTGCATTCTTTTCATCTTTGCGATGTCTCTCTACTGCATGGGCAACATAATCCACAAACTCTCGGTAACTTTTTGAGTCCAAGCCCACCACTTCCTCCAGCCTTGTCTTAGCTGGGGCTGGCAAGCCCTCTAGGATTGCAGCCCGGAACATGGAGTTGGTCAGTGGGTCTATTAAAATGTCCCTCTCCGTGTCCCTTCTCCACCTTTTTAATTGATTCTCCACATACACAGCTGCATTCTCCTCCTCACCCAGTGGCTCTCCCTTTAGGGTTTTTACATCCATTTGATTGGGGTACATATCCCGCAGTGCCTGCCAGATGTCTTGGCGGTACTGGTCCATTAGTATCCCATCCACCGCTGGGTCATAAGCTGCGGTCGGGATGCCAGCACGTCTCATTACTTCCGCCATTTGGTCCATTCCTAGCACCTTTGTCAGGAGAGCTTTGATGTCGCCCAGTGCCATCCTTTTTCCCACCATTCCCGCCTCCAACTGTCCAATCCACCTTCCAGCCCCATCCAAAATATTGGGTAATTCATTAATTAAATTAGGCAAATCCTGACCTGACCAAGGGATATACTGCGGTCTGCCACCCTTCAGAATCACCGGGAATACCCTTTTCCCTCTCCTATCCACATCTGGAAACTTTACAGGTGGGTGCCTTTCCCGCCTTGATTTTCTTTGCACCCCTAACACTGATTGCCTCCCTTCGTCTTCACTACTCTCTTCTGTTTCTCCTTCCATCTCTCTATATCTTGTCTCTTTTCTCTCTCCCTTTGTGCCCTTCCCTCCTTCGTCATCTGTTCTATGTCATATTCTCCCTCAAAATTCATTGTGCCTGATATAACTGGGTACAGTCCCATGGAGCTCTGTTTCTCTAAGTATGGGGGTGGGGCTACGTTTGGATCTTCCAATTTTGCTTTTTCCTCAAGTTGTACTGGCATCTGCATTCTACCTCCCCTCCATACCCCTCTTCTCTCTTTCCCTCCTTGTTGGAATAGGGCTAATATCTCTAACTCCTTTTCTCGCTTCTCCCTTCTTTTGCTCGATTTATCCTTAATCTTATAGTTCTTTATCATTCCCTTCTGGTCCTCACACCTCTCTATGGACCATGTGCCTTCCTCCGGCCACTGTGTATTGGTCTTATTTGTTCTTTTGGCCCATTTTTTAGAGACGTGTTCTATATCTCCCCTAAGGGCTGGGAACTTATCCCCTAATATCTCCACTGGTGTCTTAACTTGGTGCGCCATTACTCGTCTTTTTGGATCACTGTCGCAATTTTTGTCACTTAATCTGTCAGAGTTAGGTATCACAGTGATTATTACTTGCTGTATTGTTTTTCCGTGCTCAGTCCCCTGTTTACCTTTCCTTTGGATTTCTTTTGCCACTATTTGTAATTCTAACCGGGGTCCTGATATCCACTTCCCCGTAGTCCCCTGTCCCGGCACTATCTTCCTCTCCCGGGCCAGAGGGTAGTAGGTTTTCACTTGCTCGTCTATGTGTATAAGAATCCTGTATCGGTCAGATCCCTTTATTAATTTCTCTAGGGTTTCCAATTTTATTTCGTCTATCCAATTCCTATCGACTACTCTTTCCCATTTTACATACGGCCACTCATTCTTTATCTCCTCTAAGTTAGTTATATGTGTAATCTTTTTCCAATCCAGTGTTGCTTCCGTTTTTTTTTTATTATTCAAAGATTAGTTATTTTCAATCTTGTCACCAGGCAGTTATGTCAGGGTAATTTTTCAAGTTGTTAGTTATTACCCTACCTATATTCCGACTCTCTCTCTTATTTCTGTCCTTCACGCTGTTTTCTCAGACCAGTTTGTTCAAATTGGTCTTTTACTTCCTCTATTCTAGCTGCTACTCCCCTTTCCTGTGCTTAAAATCCACTCCTGTGCTTTTGACTACTGTATTAGGTCAGAGAGCGATCTCTCACTGATCTCTCTCCCTCTCGGTTGACGTCCCTTACCCGAGGTCCTGGGTAGGTTTGGACTGGCAGGTTTTCCCACACTTACTCTCTTCTGGGCAAGTCGTGACCTGAAAAACCCGCTCCAAACCGCTCGACTTAACCTAATTGCATTACTTTAGCTTTCGGCCTTTTTCCCGTCTCACTTTTTACCCATTCACAGACAATACAGTATTCGCAGCGCGCTTTTGCATGCAAAAATTCTGCTCTTCGGATCAGACTCAGTCTCTCAAAATTTTTACACAATTTGGTTTTACCTGTGCAGGATATCTTTTTGGGTTGGGGAGATCCAGGACCCGCAGAGAGCCGGGCGCACCGGGCCTCGAGAAAACCCCTTTCTGACAACAAGGATTTACATGCATGCAAGTCTGCTTACCTTGTTGACAGAAGGCCGGCTGGGGACTTCTCGGTTCCGGTTGGACCACCGTCTCCGCTACTCCTTCCAGATGCTTTTCTGGGCGATCTCTCACCAACCCTGCTCGCAGCGCCAATTTTGTCGTGGTTCCCCAGGACGACAATTCGTTCACATCGGTTTAAAACAGAGAGTCTGAGCAGCGATCTTTCAAGCAATAGACTTTATTTCTCAGCACAAGAGACAAAGCCGGGAACGTCCGGAACACTCCAAAGAGCCCTTGGGCTTACAGTCTTTTATGTACATTTCAGCTCCCTATCTCAAGATTCTTATCTTACTTTTATTGCCTGTCCTTGGTTCTCATCTTACTTTAGACCCTTTATCTGTTGTATTGGCAATTAGTCGTTCCCTGTTATATCTCTGTGTCTCTTAAATCATGGTGGTTATGGCTTTTACCTTTATCTGACCTTTTCTGCTTGTACTATAATCGTAGTTTTGTTGATTTAGGCCGAAAGTGTTAGAAAGGACATTCTCTCTGCTGATTTTATGGTTTTATGGTCCACTATTAAGTTGAACCACCGAGCAGTCTTCCTTGTTTTCTTAAGTGACTGTTGTCTGCTTTCCTTAATTAGTGATTGCTATATTACTTCTCTAGTTCCTCCACTTTGATCATATCGACTACACTTGATTATATTAGTTCACACGAAGTTACTTTAGGTTATATACCCATCTCACTACTCACCTAAATCTGCTATATCATTTTACTAAAACCTGTGAATCTGAATTTCATACCTAGCTCATACAATATCTAATACAATTTCCCTTACAAGTGAATCTGAATTTCATACTAAACTCATACAATTTCCCTTACAACTTCAAATTAGGTTTTTAAACAATGATTATCGTTAATGCAGTCAGCTAGAGTTGTGCTTTATTTTATATTCTGTATGTTTGTATTTTTCCAAATTCTCCTGAATGTTGTTCTATTGACACAATTAAATGTATCTGTTCCAACAGCAATGTTAGCAGACGTTATTGTTATGTAATCAGTGGTGTCTTTCTGTAATTGTTGTTGAGACTTAGAAATGGGAGCATGAAGAGGTCATTCAGCCTCTTGAGTCTGCTCAGCCAATCAATGAAACTGTGACTGATCTTCGACCTCAACTCCATCTTGCTGCACTTTACCCATATGGTGGGTGTAATGACTTCAACCAGGCCATTGAGGTTGTATTATTGGAGTATAAACTCCCTGATCCAATTGATGGGCCAATCAGGGAGTCTTTGCCTTGTACTTAACGGGTAGTGTCAGTTCCTCTGACACCGCCAGAGTCAGACTGCTGACGGACAGCACTCTGTGCACTGCTGTTGGAATTGTAAATAAAGGGATTTTGGTGAAGGGACTTCCGGAGATTTGTTACAGTGAGCAACCTGTAGCCCCTGGGCTAAACACAACTCATCAGACCTCTGAGTGTGGCCCAGGTGGCATTTTCTATTTTTAGCTGATTTGCTACAGCTTTCCATTAGTGTAGCTGCCAGTGGCAATGCCGACACGCCAAAACAGCAGGGGGCAATTCTCCCATCCCTCTGCACTAATCTTTCAGCGCAGCGGACCAGGAGAATCTCATGGCAGGCGATGGGTGGGGTTCGCGCATGCGTTCCCGCCACATTCGTGTTTCCCAACATCGGATTTCTGGAGGTGTCTGCTCCATGCTGGAAATTGGTGGGCAGACATAGAAATGAATTAAATAAGCATTTCCATATAATTTAAATGAGATTAGCAGGCCCTGGACTGAAGTCTCCAGGCTCACTAGCCTCTCCCACCCTGCCAGAGTGTTTCACTCCAGTGGGGATTACACTAGCTCCCCATGGGATGGTGTCCCCTGTGCATGGGCACCCTTTAACCTGGTGTTGTTAAAACTCTTACCATGGGCACCCTGGCAGTGCCAGCCTGCCCCATGGCACTGCACAAGGGGTAAAGTGCCAATACCCAAGGAGCACCTTGGTACTGCCCACCAGGCATGGGGCAGTGCCAAGGGGGTGCAGCATATGGATGGCGGGGCCTAGGAGGAGATTAATGGGGGTGGGGGCTCCCGGTACCACTCTGCATTGGGATCAGTCGGGGAAAGAGGGAGGCCAGTGATCGGGGCGGACTGGGGGGATAGGGGAATCAGGCTGCTCAGGGTGGGTTGGAACTGTGCGAGGGGGTTGGACTACTGTCAGGAGGGGGGTAATTGGAGGGGAGGTGCTGGAGATCATGGCAGGTGGGAGGGGAGGGTTCGGGGTTGGGCCCGCAAATGGTCAGGGGGCAGCGATTGGGCCATGGGGGTGGCAGAGAGCCAGCAATGCGGGGGTCGGGTTGCTGGCCAGCAATCTTGGGGCCAGCAATCGGCGAGGCAATCAGTGTGGGGTCACTGCGGATGTCTGGCTTCTCGGCACTGACAGATCGGCGCACGCGCAATGGCCTGCTCAGTGCGCTGATCTCAGCCTCTCCAGTGGGAATAGGCCCCCCCCCCCACCCCCCGAAACTTAACGATATTCACGCTGGTGCCCCCTGCAGTGCACAGAGTGTGGGAGATTCTTCTGTGAACTCCCACTGAAAAAAAACAGCGTGAATTACTCCAGTTTTCATACAAATTCGACATTTAGATTTTTTGGGGGAGAATTCCGGCATAGAGCTCTCTATTTGTAACACTGTGACACGTGGCACAGAGGTGGGTATCTGTGACTTGGGGGTCCCTCACTGACATGGTACTGAGTTGATTGTCTCTCTGGATCAAAGCTGTGATTCTCCCTTGTGGATCTGTCCCAATTCCTGATTCACTGACAACTCGATCATAAATACTTATTTTGTTTTTACTATTTGAAGTTGATGACAGCTCTATTAATATACGTATGATGAAGTATTTTCTGTAACTCGTTGCAAAACATTTGACAGGTATTAAATGTATTGAATCGTGTTCATGGGGTCGCGGTTAGGGCGCATGTCAGATTTCAATCTTGTGGTCCACAGAGATGAAGGTGGGCCACTCATGAAGCCCTCTCATTAGCCCAGGCTCCCCATCACTAGCCTTTGAACAATTCTGGCTAAACAAAAGTAAGCCAATGCAGAAGGAACAGAAAGTAAGTGGATGGACGTGTAACTGGGAGGGATTGAGCAGGAGGGCCGAATGGCCTACTTCTGCTTCTAGTTTCTATGAACAGGTAGGGATTTGAAGGTGAGGTCAATAATCAGAGTGTGAAATCTATGGAAAGCAAAATGCACTCAACAATGAGTGAAGTCTCAAGCCTTAATGAATGAAATAGCCTGTGTGACTGATGGTTCATGGGAGTATGAATGCTCGCAAAGAGAGAAGTGCAGCAGTCAAACCATCAGAATAAAAGATGCCGGTGTTTGAGGTGCAGACAGATGATTTTCTGGGTCAGGAGAAAGATATCGAGAAAGATCAAAAAAGTGAGACTATTCCAATTCTGAGCCAGAGCCGCAGATGGGAACATTGATGGTGTCCAAAATGAGGAGGTAAGGAGGTGTTGGCAAGCGCTAACGGAGTGCCTTGCTGACATTTCCTGACCTTTGCTGACATTTAGCTGGAAGAGATTATTCAGTAATGATAGTTCTGTCCTGCAGGAAGACTCAGCTCTGTTCAGTCTGTGGGAGATTCATTTAGATCTGAAACGTTAACTCTGTTTCTCACCACAGATGCTGCCAGACCTGCTGAGATTATCCAGCAATTTCTGTTTTGATTTCAGATTTCCAGCAATGTCATATTTTGCTTTTTATTCAATGATGATTGGCAACTGAAGACAATGGCCAGAATTCTCCTGTCTTCCTGAGATGTTTTCCACCGGTAGAGGCAGTTTGCCATTGGCTGCTGACAGGATCTTCCAGCCCCGCCAAAGTCTGAGGTACTTTGTACGGCCAAGCCACTGGGGAACCGGCCTTCGATGGGACTGCAAGACTTTGTGGCAGGAAGGACTGGAGAATCATTCCAATGTTTGGGGTCCTGGTTTTGATGGAGGCGGCGAGATGGCGATCAGTTTGGTGTTAAAGCTGGCACCCCCGGACAAAAATACACAATCTTTCTGGGACAAAACTTCCAGAGTAGGAGCTCGGAATTTGAGAACTAAATCGGATAAATCAGACGGACACAGTTTCAACTGACTCAGTGCCACTAAAACTGGTTGCTCCGGTGCTGAAACTGAAATGCAGAGAGTTCAACAACCCAACATCCCAACTTCCCAACACCCCAACACTCCAACACCCCAACATCCCAATGCCCCAACATCCGAACACCCAAACAGCCCAACATCCCAAAACTCCAACATTCCAACACCCAACATCCCAATACCCAACACCCCAACACACAACATCCCAACACCCAAACAGCCCAACACCCAAACAGCCCAACAACCAACATGCCAACACCCCAACACCTAAATACCCCAACACCCCAACATCACAACACCCCAACACACAACATCCCAACAGCCCAACACCCCAACAACCAACACCCCAACATCCCAACAACCAACACGCCAACACCTAAATACCCCAACAGCCCAATATCCCAACTACCCCAACATCCCAATATCCGAACACCCCAACACCCCATCCCAACACCCTACACCCCAACATCTCAATACCCCAACATTCCAACACCCAGCATCACAATACCCAACACCCTAATACCCAACACCCCAAAACCCAACACCCCAACACTCCAACATCCCAACATCCAAATACCCAACACCCCAATATCCCAAACCCTAACACCTGGCTTCAGTTAAAGTTTTCAAAAATAGTGTCTGTTGTCGGGATGTCTTGTTCAACCAGGAAGTGGTTCCATTCCCAGGCTTTGAGTGGTCAATAACTCAGACTGAAACCTTCACTTTGACGGAAATTGTGACAAAATCTGTTCTGAACTGTGCTGCTGAGGAAGAAAGCTGCAAACAGCCATTCAGCAGCTCCAAGCAGAGAATCCTCTCCATTAATCTTCACTCTGGGTTCAATCTGGATATTCCCATGTCGGAATTTAATTATAATGCAGGAATAGACAGGAAGAAGGAGAAATGTCAGACATGCACAGACTAGGCGACACTAAAGGAGACCAGCTGGAAGGTTCCCTCCACTGGAATCTACAGATCAACAAAGCGGGAGGAAAAGGGTTACAATCGTGCAAGACAGCAAACATTGTGGAAAGGGTTTCTTTCCACAGCGATACTCACTGTATGTCGAACCGACAGTGGCATCACAGATATGTTAATAAGATTGTAATCCAGAATCTGGTGTCCCCCACACTGCCCACCCCACCCCCGGCACTGCCACCGCAGCACTGCCCCCCCTGGCACTGTCCCCCCCGCATGGCCCCCGGCACTGCCCCCCCCCCCGCACTGCCCCCGGCACTGGCCACCCCCGCACTGCCCTCCTGCACTGCCCCACAGCACTGCCTCCCCCCCCCCCCCCCCCCCCACCCGCACCGCTCCCCCGGCACTAGCCCTCCGCATTGCCCCTCCAGCACTGCCCCCGGCACTGCCCCCCCCGCACTGTCCCCTCGCATTGCCTCCCCCCCCATACTGCCCCCCAACACTGCCCCCGGCACTACCCCCCCGGCATTGCCCCCCTGGCACTGCCCCCCCCGCACTGCCTCCCTGTACCACTCCCCCACATCGCCCCCCCCATGCTGCCCCCCCCCCCCCCCCCCCCCCCCCCCCGGCACTGCCTCCCCTGCACTGCGTCCCCCGCACTGCGCCCCCCACCCCCCGGTACCGCTCCCCCGCACTGCCCCCCAGCATTGCCCCACCCCACACTGCCCCTGCCGCACTGCCCCCCTGGCACTGCCCCTGGCACTGCCCCCCGCCACAGCCCTCCCCCCTACCACAGCCCCCCCTGCACTGCACCCCCCCCTCCCCCGGCACTGCCTCCCCTGCACTGTTCCCCCCCCAACACTGCCCCCCCGGCACACTCCTCCCGACACTGCCCCCACCGGCAAAGCCCCCTGGCACTGCTCCCCCCTGACACCACCCCCACCGGTACAGCCCCCCTTGCATTGCCCCCCTGACGCTGACCCCCGGCACAGCCCCCCCGTAACTGCCCGCCCGCACTGCCCCCCGACACTGCCCCCCCCCTGCACTGACCCCCCACCCCGCACTGCCCCCCTTCACTGCCCCCTGCAATGCGCCCCCATCCTGCACTGCTCCCCCTACTGCCCCCCGACACTGCCCCTCCTGCACTGCCCCCTGCACTGCCCCCTGCACTGCCCCACCAGCACTGCCCCCCCTACTGCCCCCTGACACTGCCCCACCCGCACTGCCCCCCAGCACTGCCCCCCCCACTGCCACCCGACACTGCCCCTCCCGCACTGCCCCCCGCACTGCCCCCTGCACTGCCCCACCAGCACTGCCCCCCCCACTGCCCCCTCACACTGCCCCACCCGTACTGCCCCCCAGCACTGCCCCCCCCACTGCCGCCCGACACTGCCCCACCCGCACTGCCCCCCAGCACTGCCCCCCGCACTGCCCCCCCCAGCACTGCCCCCCCCAGCACTGCCCCCCCTACTGCCCCACCCCTACTGCCCCCCGACACTGCCCCCTGACACTGCCCCACCCGCACTGCCCCCCGCACAGCCCCGCCGACACTGCCTGAGCATGGTGCCGGAAGTTATATATTTTATGACATGACCAATCAACAATGTAACACAAATGGGTGTATATGTTTTGACTCTGTGCTAATTGAAATGGGTGACGGTGCAGCCGCTGTCAATTCCACATTAATCCTGATGTTTATTTCCATTGACATTACCGTCTGATCATTAACGTTGTCTCTGTGGATCGAGAACAAAGAGGAAAATCCTGTGGATAGAAACACAATTTATTTACACGGATGGAAACATCAAACAGGTTTCAATTCAAATATCGAGGCAGCTGCTAATGTGTTTACAGATCATTCAGAAGCAAGAACACGTTGTACTTTATACTTTCCACTTCTCAACAAATGCAGTTCTAGATTCTTTCCAGTTCCGTCCAATCACTTTGAACAATGAAAATAGTTATCTGAGAAAAAGAACTTGAAATTTCCAGGCCTTTAGTCAGGTGACCAAGAAGCCCACATCCAGCCCAGAGTTAATGCCAATCGGGTGGCAGGGGCAAAGGTTCAAAGGATTGGGAGCCAGGCAGAGGGTCCGAGGTAAGCGAGACAGAAGGGGTTCAGGAAACTAGGTGCTGGGGGAGGGAAAGGATCAGGTACCGGGAACGAGGGAAGAGAGTGAGGTGAGAAAGGGGATGGAGGATACTGGGAGTCGGGGGAGGAGAAAGAATAGGGTTTTGGAAGCAGGGGGGGAGAGGGTGGCGTGAGGGAGGGGGAGAGGGTGGCGTGAGGGAGGGGGAGAGGGTGGCGTGAGGGAGGGGGAGAGGGTGGCGTGAGGGAGGGGGAGAGGGTGGCGTGAGGGAGGGGGAGAGGGTGGCGTGAGGGAGGGGGAGAGGGTGGCGTGAGGGAGGGGGAGAGGGTGGCGTGAGGGAGGGGGAGAGGGTGGCGTGAGGGAGGGGGAGAGGGTGGCGTGAGGGAGGGGGAGAGGGTGGCGTGAGGGAGGGGGAGAGGGTGGCGTGAGGGAGGGGGAGAGGGTGGCGTGAGGGAGGGGGAGAGGGTGGCGTGAGGGAGGGGGAGAGGGTGGCGTGAGGGAGGGGGAGCGGAGATACTGAGCGTTCCTCTGTTTCAAATGTCTCTGCAGAAACAATTCTTTTAGGATTAACGTTCTCTGGGACTGATTCAGAATTCCAAATGGAATAGAGTCCAGTTCTTGCTTCAAGCCAATGTTTATGAAGAGCCTAAAACAACCTTTGGCCTTCACATTTCCGATGGTCAGTGGCCAAGGCTGCAGAGATTGGTAAGTGTCCATTATCTTATGTTGTTACATGGAAACAAGTTGTACTGATTAAATAACTCTTATTGTCTTGTTGTGAAATGGAGGAGTTTAATAATTTGTTTCTGTGCTTCCTTCCAGAAGAACAAAGGGTCTCATGTGGGCACTTGTGCAAAAGACACAAATATTCAGTCCAATCACAAGTGATTGTGTTATTGCATTCTGGATTATAGTAATATGTCATTAGATATTGGATACTCCTCGCAAGGCAAGGTAGTCCCTCCCACTGTCCAAAGCAGCGATGAATGCAACTATACCCATGAGAGTATCTGAGAACAAAGAACAGTACAGCACAGGAAACAGGCCCTTCGGCCCTCCAAGTCTGTGCTGCTCCTTGGTCCAACTGGACCATTCATTTGTATCCCTCCATTCCCAGACTGCTCAAGTGACTATCCAGGTAAGTCTTAAACGATGCCAGCGTGTCTGCCTCCACCACCCTACTTGGCAGCGCATTCCAGGCCCCCACCACTCTCTGTGTAAAAAACGTCCCTCTGATATCTGAGTTGTACCTCGCCCCTCTCACCTTGAGCCCGTGACCCCTTGTGATCGTCAACTCCGACCTGGGAAAAAGCTTCCCACTGTTCACCCTATCTATACCCTTCATAATTTTGTACACCTCTATTAGGTCTCCCCTCATTCTCCATCTTTCCAGGGAGAACAAGCCCACTTTACCCAATCTCTCCTCATAGTTAAGACCCTCCATACCAGGCAACATCCTGGTAAACCTTCTCTGCACTCTCTCTAAAGCCTCCACGTCCTTCTGGTAGTGCGGCGACCAGAACTGGACGCAATACTCCAAATGTGGCCTAACCAGCATTCTATACAGCTGCAACATCAGACTCCAGCTTTTATACTCTATACCCCATCCTATAAAGGAAAGCATACCATATGCCTTTTTCACCACCTTCTCCACCTGTGCTGCCACCTTCAAGGGTTTGTGGACTTGCACACCTAGGTCCCTCTGTGTTTCTATACTCTTGATGGCTCTGCCATTTATTGAATAACTCCCCCCTACATTAGTTCTTCCAAAATGCATCACTTCGCATTTATCCGGATTAAATTCCATCTGCCATTTCTCCACCCAATTTTCCAGCCTATCTATATCCTGCTGTATTGTCCGACAATGTTCATCGCTATCCGCAAGTCCAGCCATCTTCGTGTCATCCTCAAACTTGATGATAACACCAGTTACACCTTCTTCCAAATCATTTATATATATCACAAATAGCAGAGATCCCAGCACAGAGCCCTGCGGAACACCACTGGTCACAGACCTCCAGCCGGAAAAAGACCCTTCGACTGCTACCCTCTGTCTCCTGTGGTCAAGCCAGTTTTCTACCCATCTAGCCACCTTTCCTTGTGTCCCATGAGCCTTAACCTTCTTAACCAACCTGCCATGAGGGACTTTGTCAAATGCCTTACTGAAATCCATATAGACGACATCCACGGCCCTTCCCTCGTCAACCGTTTTTGTCACTTCCTCAAAAAACTCCACCAAATTTGTAAGGCACAACCTCCCTCTTACAAAACCATGCTGTCTGTCACTAATGAGATTGTTCCGTTCTAAATGCGCATACATCCTGTCTCTAAGAATCCTCTCCAACAACTTCCCTACCAGGGACGTCAAGCTCACTGGCCTATAAATACCAGGTTATCCCTGCTACCCTTCTTAAATAACGGTACCACATTCACTATCCTCCAATCCTCAGGGACCTCACCTGTGTCCGACAAAGATTTCCATCAGAGGCCCAGCAATTACATCTCTTGTCTCCCTGAGCAGTCTAGGATAGATGCCATCAGGCCCTGGGGATTTGTCAGTTTTAATGTTACATAAAAAACCTAACACTTCCTCCCTTGCAATGGAGATTCTCTCTAACGGGTCAACACCTCCCTCTGAGAAACTCCCAGTCAACAAGTCTACTCAAGGGACTACTCAAACTCAGAACAGATGCCCAAATGCTTGGTCAAAGAGGTAAATTTGAAGGAATGATGTAAAAGAAAAGGGAAAGATAGAAATACCTTCCAATAAAATTAAAATGTGCAAGAGACCAGAATTGAAAGAGGGCAGGAGATTCTAAAGACAATGCTGGAGGGGCAAGATCACAAAGAATTTTAGAAGTGAGGATGAGAAGTTTAAAATGGAGGAGTTGCCAGATGGGTGGGGAAGGGGACACGTGTAGATGAGCAAGCGTGTGGTGTGGGATACAGGAACATAGTTTGAATGAATCCAAACCTATTGAGGAGGAAGCTGGGAGGCAGTGAAACCAGGGCATGGCTATGATGATCTGTGAGTCTGCATTCCAAACATTATCCAAACTCCCAGGGAAAATCCATCACCTGGTGTTTTATTGCTGCATTTAATCCAACACAGTGATTGGCTCAATGAAGGAGTTTTCACAGGGGGACTCAATATTGGAGAGAACTGTGCAGAATTATTTAGAAACCACCAACGAGACAGAATGAGTCACTATTAACTAAATAAAGCAAATTACCAAGAGAAAATAAGGGCCAATCAATCGAGAGTTCAGATTCCTATCATTATTTCAACTACAGGTGGGAAGATTGGTACAATCTTCAAAAATAAATGTAAGGTTTTAGAGAGGGAGATAGTTACAAACAATATTAGAATAAAACAAAGACAGCTGATACGCAGATGGGTGAGAAGGATGTGAATGTGCATTTGTATAGCACCTATCCTATTACAAAATGCTTTACAGCCAATCTGATAGCTTACTGCTGTCACTGTTGTCAGCTGAAAGAGGGGCAGGTAGCGATGAGATTGGAGAATCCCACCCACTGTCTCTCCCACAAGTGGAATCATCCTCTCGGCATCCACTCTGTCCACTGCTTTCAGCATCTTAAATGTTTCAATAAGATCACCTCTCAATCTTCGAAACCCAAGTGGATACAGGCCCAAACTGTCCAACCTTCCTCACAAGGTAAATTATTTTGCTATTTATTGTTTCAATATCTTTTATTTCCTTATAGATAAGGCTGACTGAGACATACAGGGAACCAGGGAGAATGTCTTTAATCTTCTTCAAATAGTTAACATGGGTCCTTATATCCATTGAGAGGGCAAACTACATTCACTATTTCATAAGAAATATGGCAGCTTCAACAGTGCGGCATTCCCTCAGCACTGACCCTCTGGCAGTGCGGCACTCCCTCAGCACTGACCCTCTGGCAGTGCGGCACTCCCTCACTATGGGGAACGGGGAGTGATTATAAATTTCCCTGTTTCAGTTCTATTCTTTGTTTGTTTTTCATTCTCCAGATCCAGATCCAGGCCTCAACAGTGATTGGTTGCATTTCCATTCCTCACTCCACAGCCGGGCAGCTTTCCTCGGAAACAGAAACTTGGCAATTCTGCCAAAAGAAGGAAGGAATGAACAGGTTACATTCCTGTCACATCCGTCACACCCGCAGAACATCACAAAGCACTTTCTAACTTCAGTACTTCAGAAATGACACCAGTGCTATTGAAATTCAATTAGCAAACTTAGAAATTATCACATCAAAACACTGGGCTGATTGTTAACCTTTAGCCCACCTTGAGCGGGAAGGGCCAGCATTGGATCAGGAACTAAAATCCAATGACACGGGTTTTTGCAATGGCTTTAGAACTCGACCGCACATTAAAGTTCCACTTCCCGGTTTCCTAACCAATCAGAGTGCATATGAGCTTGACCCAATCCTGATTGTTCAAGTCCCTTTATTGAAATTGACCTCAGCAGGGGGTCGAATGAATCAGTAAACATCTGAATTGAATCGGGGGAGAGACCAAGATGTGCATTATGCTGCAAATTCCAGTAATACGATGACCACAAAGATTGGAGAACATAATCTGATACAATTAGTCTCACCAGAAACTGATTCCATTTCAAGAGGCTTTCTTACTTTGACTTAATGTAAAGAATAAATTGACCCCTTGTCTTATGGGATGTTCATTATGACTGTGAGATTGCAGTTGTTACGATGAAAGGTCTGCACTTGTTAGAATTCTGGGAGAGTGGATTTGCTCCCCAACATTAAGCTACTTTTAAAAAATTCTTTCATTCGATGTGAGCGTCGCTGGCTAGGCCAGGATTTGATGCCCTTGTTGTCCTAGTTGTCCTTCAGAAGATGATGGTGAGCTGCCTTTTGAACTGCTGCAGTCCTTGAGGTGTAGGTACACCCACAGTGCTGTTAGGGAGGGAGTTCCAGTACTTTGATCTCGTGACAGTGAAGGAACAGTTGATATAGTTGCAAGGCAGGATGGTATATGACTTTCGGGGAACTTGCATGTGGTGGTATTCCCATGAATCTGCTGTTCTTGTCCTTTTTCAGCATCTTCCGAACCTGTGACCTCTGAAGGTGCTGCCTAAGGAGCCTTGGTGAGTTCCTTCAGTGTATCTTGTAGATGGTACACACGGCTGCCACTGTGCATCAGTAGTATGAACGTAGAACATATGAATTAGGAGCAAGAGTGGGCCACTCGGCCCTTGAGCCTATTCAGCCATTCAATAGATCAGGGCTGATCTGACTCTAACCTCAACACCACATTCCTGCCTGTCCTCCAATAATCTTTCACCCTCATGCTTATCAAGAATCTGTCTACCTCTGTCTTAAAAATGTTCAGACTTTGCTTCCACCATCTTTTCTGGAACAGAGTTCCAAGGATCCACTACCCTCTGCGAGAAAATATTCCTCCTCGTCTCCATTTTAAATGAGCGACCCCTTATTTTTAAACAGTGGCTCCTAGTTCTAGATTCTCCCACACGAGGAAACATCCTCTCTGCATCCACCCTGTCAATACCCCTCAGGATCTTGTATGTTTCAATCAAGTGGCCTCTTACTCTTCTAAACTCCAGCGGATACAATCTAGCCTGTCCAACTTTTCCTCATAAGACAACCCATCCAGTCCAGTTATTAGTAAAACATGGCTTCCAATGTTTCTGCATTCTTCCTTAAATAAGGCAACCAATACTGTACTCAGTATTTCAGAATAGAGGGAATGAATGTTTAAACTTGTGAATGGGGTGCCAATCAAGCGGGGCTGCTTTGTCCTGGATGGTGTCGAGTTTCTTCAGTGTCGTTGAAGCTGCACCCATCCAGGCAAGTGGAGACTATTCCATCACACTCCTGACCTGTGCCTTGTAGATAGTGGACAGACACCAGGGAGTCAGGAGGTGAGTTACTCACTACAGGATTCCTAACCTCTGACCTGCCCTTGTAGCCAGAGTAAATATATGGCTGGTCTAGTTCTGTTTCTGGTCAATGGTAACCCCCAGGATGTTGATAGTGGGGGATTCAGTGATGGTAATGCCATTGAATGTCAAGGGGGAGATAGTTATTTTTGTTGGAAATGGTCATTGCCTGGCACTTGTGTGGCATAAATGTTGTTTGTCACTTGTCAGCTTAAGCCTGGGATATTGTCCAGATCCTACTGCATTTTACACAGACTGCTTCAGTATCTGAGGAGCCGCGAATGGTGCTGAATGTTGTGCAATCATCAGTGAACATTCCCACTTCTGACCTTATGATGGAGGGAATGTCATTGATGAAACAGCTGAAGGTTGTTGGGTCCCAGGACACTACCCTGAGGAATTCCTGCAGTGATATCCTGGAGCTGAGAGGATTGACCTCCAATCAGTACAACCATCTTCCGTTATGCCAGGGATGACTCTAACCATCAGAAGGATTCCCCCTGATTCCCATTGATTCCAGTTTTGCTCGGGCTCCTGGATGCTATTTGGAGGAAGTTGCTGTGAATGGAATAACCTTTTTGAAGACATCTGCTAGGTGTGTTGAGGGAATAATTGTTATGTAATTTGGGAATTGAAGTCATCGGGATAATTCTGCTGTCAATTCCTCCCTGCATTTGAAGAGTCGCAAGATGAGGATGAATTGTCATTTGGTAAATGCAGCATTCAGGGTAATGCAGTTGTTACAGATTTACATAGATTGTTGAGATTATTTCCTGAACTGTTTCAAGGAGTTAGAACATAGAACATAGAACAGTACAGCACAGAACAGGCCCTTCGGCCCACGATGTTGTGCTGAGCTTTATCTGAAACCAAGATCAAGCTATCCCACTCCCTATCATCCTGGTGTGCTCCATGTGCCTATCCAATAACCGCTTAAATGTTCCTAAAGTGTCTGACTCCACTATCACTGCAGGCAGTCCATTCCACAACCCAACCACTCTCTGCGTAAAGAACCTACCTCTGATATCCTTCCTATACCTCCCACCACGAACCCTATAGTTATGCCCCCTTGTAATAGCTCCATCCACCCGAGGTAATAGTCTTTGAACGTTCACTCTATCTATCCCCTTCATTATTTTATAAACCTCTATTAAGTCTCCCCTCAGCCTCCTCCGCTCCAGAGAGAACAGCCCTAGCTCCCTCAAACTTTCCTCATAAGACCTACCCTCCAAACCAGGCAGCATCCTGGTAAATCTCCTCTGCACTCTTTCCAGCACTTCCACATCCTTCTTATAGTGAGGTGACCAGAACTGCACACAATATTCCAAATGTGGTCTCACCAAGGTCCTGTACAGTTGCAGCATAACCCCATGGCTCTTAAACTCCAACCCCCTGTTAATAAAAGCTAACACACTGTAGGCCTTCTTCACAGCTCTATCCACTTGAGTGGCAACCTTTAGAGATCTGTGGATATGGACCCCAAGATCTCTCTGTTCCTCCACAGTCTTCAGAACCCTACCTTTGACCCTGTAATCCACATTTAAATTAGTCCTACCAAAATGAATCACCTCACATTTATCAGGGTTAAACTCCATTTGCCATTTTTCAGCCCAGCTTTGCATCCTATCTATGTCTCTTTGCAGCCTACAACAGCCCTCCACCTCATCCACTACTCCACCAATCTTGGTGTCATCAGCAAATTTACTGATCCACCCTTCAGCCCCCTCCTCTAAGTCATTAATAAAAATCACAAAGAGCAGGCGACCAAGCACTGATCCCTGTGGCACTCCGCGAGCAACCTGCCTCCAATTCGAAAATTTTCCATCCACCACCACCCTCTGTCTTCAATCAGACAGCCGGTTACCTATCCAATCGGCCAACTTTCCCTCTATCCCACACCTCCTCACTTTCATCGTAAGCCGACCATGGGGGACCTTATTAAACACCTTACTAAAATCCATGTATATGACATCAACTGCCCTACCTTCATCAACACACTTAGTTACCTCCTCAAAAAATTCTATCAAATTTGTGAGGCACAACTTGCCCTTCACGAATCCGTGCTGACTATCCCGGATTAATCCGCATCTTTCTAAATGGCCGTAAATCCCATCCCTAAGGACCTTTTCCATCAATTTACCAACCACCGATCTATAATTACCAGGGTCATTTCTATTCCCTTTCTTAAACAGAGGAACAACATTCGCCATTCTCCAGTCCTCTGGCACCATCCCCGTGGACAGCGAGGACCCAAAGATCAAAGCCAAAGGCTCTGCAATCTCATCCCTTGCCTCCCAAAGAATCCTAGGATACATTTCATCAGGCCCAGGGGACTTATCAACCTTCAGTTTATTCAAAACTGCCAGGCAAGTGTTTTTAAAGTTAAATAAGCTTTAGTGTTTTTAAAATTCTCAGGATGATTTGGAGGAAAAGTTTAGCAGTTCAAATGAAAAAAATCATCAAAATCTAAAATCTTTACCCATCCCACAAAAACATCATCTAACCAGAGATATCCACTTGGAAATATGTAGACAGTAAGTCAAAAGGATTGTTACTAATTGAAGCAATGAGCTTACAGGGCTGGAATGCCTTAGAATGTGAGGAACCGATTTCTGATGTCTGAGGCGATTAGTGATCCAGACCAAAGACCCGTCGTGAAAAAAATGAATAGAATTATAACATGAACAGAAATGTCATCCACAGACAGTGAAGATTGATTGTACAAAGAAAGGGCGAAGTTAAAGGAATTCACTGTGAGCATCTACCGCAAATCACAAATAGAATCTCAGAATCTGAAGATGGCTGTCCAGGGAGGAATGGTCCAGGAAATTTCTGCACAATAATACATCTGGAGGACATTGATGGTTTTGGAGTAGCTGCGACCCCTGTGTGGCCAATGAGGTTCAGCTTGACCAATGCATTTCCACAAGGCTCAATTTCAAAGTGTTTCCCGTTCAAGATTTCAATAGTTTTCAGTTTCCTAAGTCTACATTTCTCAATGTGAAAGTTTATAAATGAAGGAAATACTGTGAACAGTATTTTACTGGCAACATTAGTGTGACATCTGGGCCAGGACCTGTGAGCAGAGGAACTGATGACAGAGCAATTTGTCCCTCCTTTTGCTTTTTACATGAGCCAGTATTGACAATGCGTTTTCACAGTGTGATGTTAGTGTACCTTTAACGTAGAAACATAGAAACATAGAAGATAGGAGGAGGCCATTCGGCCCTTCGAGCCTGCTCCGCCATTCATCATGATCATGGCTGATCGTCCAACTCAAAAGCCCAATTCTGCTTTCTCCCCATACCCTTTGATCCCATTCGCCCCAAGTGCTATATCCAGCCGCCTCTTGAATACATTCAATGTTTTGGCCTTAACTACTTCCCATGGTAATCCACAGGTTCACCACTCTTTGGGTGAAGAAATGTCTCCTCATCTCCGTCCTAAATGGTCTACCCCGAATCCTCAGACTGTGACCCCTGGTTCTGGATTCCCCCACCATCGGGAACATCCTCCCTGCATCTATCCTGTCTAGTCCTGTTAGAATTTTATAAGTCTCTATGAGATCCCCCCTCATTCGTCTGAACTCCAGCGGAAACAATCCTAACTTAGCCAATCTCTCCTTGTACATCAATCTCGCCATCCCTGGAATCAGCCTGGTAAACCTTTGTTTCACTCCCTCGAGAACAAGAACATCCTTCTTCAGAAAAGGAGACCAAAACTGCACACAATACTCTGGGTGTGGCCTCATCAAGGCCCTGTATAATCGCAACAACACATCCCTGCTCCTGTACTCAACTTCTCACAATGAAGGCCAACATACCATTTGCCTTCTTTACCGCCTGCTGCACCTGCATGCTTACCTTCAGCGACTAGTGCACAAGGACACCCAGGTCCCGCTGCACACTCCCCTCTCCCAAGTTACAGCCATTCAGATAGTAATCTGTTTCTTGCTTTTGCCTCCAAAGTGAATAACCTCACACTTATCCAAATTATACTGCATCTGCCATTGGTTTGCCCACTCACCCATCTGTCCAGATCTGCATCCTCGTCACAGTTCACCCTCCCACCCAACTTGGTATCATCTGCAAACATTTTGTTCCCTCATCCAAATCATTGATATATATTGTGAATAGCTGGGGTCCCAGCACTGATCCCTGTGGCATCCCACTAATTTGGGGCGGCACGGTAGCACAGTGGTTAGCACTGCTGCTTCACAGCTCCAGGGACCTGGGTTCGATTCCCGGCTTGGGTCACTGTCTGTCCGGAGTCTGCACATTCTCCTCATGTCTGCGTGAGTTTCCTCCGGGTGCTCCGGTTTCCTCCCACAGTCCAAAGACGTGCAGGTTAGGTTGATTGGCCATGCTGAAATTGCCCCTTAGTGTCCTGAGATGTGTAGCTAGCGGGATTAGCGGGTAAATATATAGGGATATGGGGTAGGGTCTGGGTGGGATTGTGGTCGGTGCACACTCGATGGGCCAAATGGACTCTTTCTGCACTGTAGGTTTCTATAACTACTGCCTGCCAATTTGAAAAGGACCCATTAATTCCTATTCTTTGTTTCCTCTCTGCCAACCAGTTTTCTATCCATCTCAAAACACTTCCCCCAATCCCATGCGCTTTAATCTTGCACGATAATCTCTTATGCAGGACTTTGTCAAACACTTTCTAAAAGTCCAAATATACCACATCGACTTCCCTTGTCAACTCTACTAGTTACATCTTCAAAGAATTCCGACAGACTTGTCAAGCATGATTTCCCTTTAATAAATCCATGCTGACTCTGTCTGATCCTGCCACTGCTTTCTAAATGCTCTGCTATAAAGTTCTTGTTAATGGGTTCGAGAACTTTCCCCACTACCGATGTTAAGCTTACTGGTCTATAAATCCCTGTTTTCTCTCTACCCCCTTTTTTGAATATTGGAGCGATATTCGCTACCCTCCAATCTGCAGGGACTGTTCCAGAGTTATTGAATCCTAGAAGATGACCACCAATGCATCCACTATTTCTAGAGCCACTTTCTTAAGTACTCTGGGATTTAGATTATCAGGCCCTGGAAATTTATCTGCCTTCAATCCCATCAATTTTCCCAGCACTATTTCTCTACTAATATTGATCTCCCTCAGTTCTTCCCTCTCACTAAATCTTGCATTCTCCAACATTTCTGATATCTGATTTGTGTCCTCATTTGTGAAGACAGAACCAAAGTATGTATTCAGTTGCTCAGCATTTCTTTGTCCCTGATTATACATTCCCCCGTTTCTGTCCGTACAGGACCTACGTTTGTCTTCACCAACCTCTTTCTCTTCACGTACCTAGAACAAAGAACAAAGAGCAATACAGCACAGGAACAGGCCCTTCGGCCCTCCAAGCCCACGCCGCTCCCTGGTCCAAACTAGACCATTCTTTTGTATCCCTCCATTCCCACTCCGTTCATATGGCTGTCTAGATAAGTCTTAAATGTTCCCAGTGTGTCCGCCTCCACCACCTTGCCCGGCAGCGCATTCCAGGCCCCCACCACCCTCTGTGTAAAATACGTCCTTCTGATATCCGTGTTAAACCTCCCCCCCCCCCTCACCTTGAACCCGTGACCCCTCGTGAACATCACCAGCGACCTGGGAAAAAGCGTCCCACCGTTCACCCTATCTATGTCTTTCATAATTTTATACACCTCTATTAGGTCACCCTCATCCTCCGTCTTTCCAGTGAGAACAACCCCAGTTTACCCAATCTCTCCTCATAACTAAGCCCTTCCATACCAGGCAGCATCCTGGTAAACCTCCTCTGCAATCTCTCTAAAGCCTCCACGTTCTTCTGGTAGTGTGGTGACCAGAACTGGGTGCAGTATTCCAAATGCCGCCGAACCAACGTCCTATACAACTGCAACATCAGACCCCAACTTTTATACTCTATGCCCCGTCCTATAAAGGCAAGCATGCCATATGCCTTCTTCACGACCTTCTCCACCTTGACGTCACCTTCAAGGATCTGTGGACTTGCACACCCAGGTCCCTCTGCGTATCTACACCCTTTATGGTTCTGCCATTTATCGTATAGCTCCCCCCTACATTAGTTCTACCAAAATGCATCACTTCGCATTTATCTGGATTGAACTCCATCTGCCATTTCTTTGCCCAAATTTCCAGCCTATCTATATCCTTCTGTAGCCTCTGACAATGTTCCTCACTATCTGCAAGTCCAGCCATTTTTGTGTCGTCCGCAAACTTACTGATCACCCCAGTTACATAGAACATAGAACATAGAACATTACAGCGCAGTACAGGCCCTTCAGCCCTCGATGTTGCACCAACCAATGAAACCAATCTGAAGCCCATCTAACCTACACTATTCCAATATCATCCACCTGTTTATCCAATGACATTTGAATGCCCTTAATGTTGGCGAGTCCACTACTGCTGCAGGCAGGGCATTCCACGCCCTTACTTCTCTCTGAGTGAAGAACCTACCTCTGACATCTGTCCTATATCTATCACCCCTCAATTTAAAGCTATGTCCTCTCGTGCTAGCTATCACCATCCGAGGAAAAAGGCGCTCACTATCCACCCTATCTAATCCTCTGATCTTCTTGTATGCCTCTATTAAGTCACCTCTTAACCTTCTTCTCTCTAACGAAAACAACCTCAAGTCCCTCAGCCTTTCCTCATAAGACCTTCCCACCATACCAGGCAACATCCTAGTAAATCTCCTCTGCACTCTTTCCAATGCTTCCACATCCTTCCTATAATGCGGTGACCAGAACTGTACACAAGACTCCAAGTGCGGCCGCACCAGAGTTTTGTACAGCTGCAACATGACCTCCTGGCTCCGAAACTCAACCCCTACACCTTCTTCCAGATCGTTTATATAAATCACAAACAGCAGAGATCCCAATACAGAGCCCTGCGGAACACCACTAGTCACAGGCATCCAGCCGGAAAAAGACCCTTCCACTACCACCCTCTGTCTTCTGTGACCAAGCCACTTCTCCACCCATCTAGCCACCTCCCCCTTTATCCCATGAGATCCAACCTTTTGCACCAATCTACCATGAGGGACTTTGTCAAACGCTTTACTAAAGTCCAAATAGACGACATCCACGGCCCTTCCCTCGTCAACCATTCTAGTCACATCTTCAAAAAACTCCACCAGGTTAGTGAGGCATGACCTCCCTCTCACAAAACCATGCTGACTATCATTAATGAGTTTATTCCTTTCTAAATGCGCATACATCCTATCTCTAAGAATCCTCTCCAACAACTTCCCCACCACGGACGTCAAGCTCACCGGCCTATAATTTCCCGGGTTATCCTTCCTACCCTTCTTAAATAACGGGACCACATTAGCTATCCTCCAATCCTCTGGGACCTCACCTGTGTCCAGTGACGAGACAAAGATTTGCGTCAGAGGCCCAGCGATTTCATCTCTCGTCTCCCTGAGCAGCCTGGGATAGATTCCATCAGGCCCTGGGGATTTGTCAGTCTTTATATTCCCTAAAAAACCTAACACTTCCTCCCTTGTAATGGAGATTTTCTCGAACGGGTCAACACTCCCCTCCGAGACACTCCCAGTCAACACATCCCTCTCCTTTGTGAATACCGACGCAAAGTATTCATTTAGGATCTCCCCTACTTCTTTGGGCTCTCAGCATAATTCCCCACTTTTGTCCCTGAGATGTCTGATTTTTTCCCTGACAACCCTTTTGTTCCTAACGTATGAATAAAATGCCTTGGGATTCTCCTTAATCCTGTCTGCCAAGGACATTTCGTGACCCCTTTTTGCCCTTCTAATTCCTCGTTTGAGTTCTTTCCTACTTTCTTTGTATTCCTCCAGAGCTCCCTCCGTTTTTAGCTGCCTGGACCTAACGTACGCCACTCTTTTTTTTATGACCAATCGCTCAATTTCCCTGGTTATCCATGGCTCTCGAATCCTATCCTTCTTTTTTACAGGCACATGCCTATCCTGCAGCCCTAACAACTGTTCCTTAAAAGACTCCCACATGCCAGATGTGGATTTACCCTCAAACAGCCTCTCCCAATCAACAGCTGCCAAATTCTGCCTAATCCCACTAAAGTTAGCCTTCCCCCATTCCGACACCTTACCCTTGGGAAACCACTCATCCTTTTCCATCACTATCCTAAAGCTAACAGAATTGTGGTCACTATTTGCCATATGTTCCCCTACCAAAACTTTGAAGACCTGACCGGGCTCATTCCCCAGTACTAGGTCCAGTATAGCCCCCTCTCTAGTCGGGCTATCTACATATTGTTCCAAAGAACCCTCCTGTACGCATTTTACAAATGCCTCCCCATTCAGACTCCCAGCTCTCAGCGATTTCCAGTCTATACCAGGGAAATTGAAGTCTCCCACTACAACAACCCTATTTTTCCTGCACCTATCCATTATCTCCTGACATATCCGTTCTTCCACTTCCCTTGGGCTGTTGGGGGGCCTGTAGTATACCCCCAACATAGTGACTGCGCCCTTCCTGTTTCTGAGCTCCACACACAGTGACTCGTTACACGACCCCTCTGAATTGTCCTTCCTCTGCACCGCTGTAATATGCTCTCTAACCTCTTTTGGCCCCTCCTCTGTATCGCCTAAAACACTTGTACCCCGGAATATTCAGCTGCCAGTCCTGTCCCTCTTTCAACTAAGTCTCTGTCACCACAACCACATCCAAATTCCTCGTAAGCATTAAGGCCTATAGAAACTCCTGGGGCCCTATTTTACCATTTTGATTCCAAGTGCTGGACTGACTTGAATCTAGAAGTGTTTCAGATCCAACTTTTAGACCTGTTCTCAGACGCCCCCATACGCACTCTGCCTGAAAAAATATCAGTGATTCCGAATCGCGCTGCATAAGCCTGTGACTTAATGCACCCGAAACCCTGCAGCTCCGATTGGAGCCTCCAACTGTGTATGCGCAGTTAAAAAAAATAAAAACGCTTCCCTGCCACATCCCTCCCAGGACAGATAATGCCTCCCCCCTGGCCCCCACAGACATTGCCCCACCCCCACAACATTACTGTCCCCCTTATCACCCCACCTCTTGGCTACCCAGATCGATTGTGGCCCCCTGCCTCCTTCCCCCCACCGATCGCACACAGAGTGGCAGTGGACCCCCCTGTGCCCCCCCTCCGGTCCGCCCCGTCCACCCCACCAAAGAGCCATCTGACCCGCCTCCCTCCCCCCACCAGAAAGCCATTTCACCCGCCTCCCTCCCCCCTCCCCCACCAGAGAGTATTCTGACTTGCCTCCTCCCCCACCATCGATCTGAGTCAGAGAGCCACCGGGAGCTCTGAACTTTACCTCCTCACTAACTGAAGCACCCGAATTGGACCTTTGTGGACCATGTCTTTTGCGCCGAATCTGGAGGGGCGAACATGGTGGTAAAAGGGGAAGTGCCATTAAAGTTGGGCGTGCAGCCCATTAATTCAATTTAAATGCATTCAAATGCATTTAAATTGACGTTGCGCTCATTTCGGGCGCGGTCCCAACAGTGGCCATTTTCAGCCATTGGTAAAGGGAGAACAGCTGTGCAAAGCAGTTACGGATCGCGCTACTTACCTCACGCCCGACTTTATCAAGTTTTCACACCCAAAAATGGGCGCAAAGCGATGGTAAAATCGGGCCCTTAGTGTCAGGTTTTTATTTAAATCATGACTTCTGCAGCTCACAGCCTCAGCTGATCTCACTATTGTTGCCAGGTTGGTGACCAAATGTCCTTTTTTTTGCTCCTTCAGTGGATTGGATGGGAGTTTTTTTATAACTCTGCATTGTTAGGAAGAAACCAGGTGACAGAAGATTTTTCATTTTCAGTTCTGAGCTGCAGTTCAGATTTTAGAAGGGACAGCAAGCTAAAAGGAAGCGTTTCTCTCTCTCCCTGTTGTTTTGGAAATTTTGATGGTTATCTGAAAGAAAGGTCTTTCCATCCTGCAGTCAAGATTCTGCAGTTAGTGGCTTGACCAGAGAATCTCTTCCTGGGGTTCTGAGAAGCTGTTTTGACTTCAATTTGTTCTGAGTGAACCCAGAGGACTGCAGACTTCAACCAAAGGACTCAATTTCCAGTATCACATGAGCATTAGTCTTTGCTGTGTTGAACTTGTTTAAAGGGTTTTGTCCACAGAAGGTTTAGGTTTTGATTAGAACATCTTAGATATATTCATTAAGGATTATATATTATAGTGGTTGGTTTGTTTCTTGTTTGTAATTGATAAAAGTTCTTGTTAATTTTCTTACTATACATGCTAACTCTATTCTTAAATAAACTTTGTTTGATAAAAGCTCCCTAATGGGTCACTTGAATCATACATGAAGTGAAACATCTCATGCTTATCTTAGCCAAATTCAAGGTGCAAAACTTATGATCCAGGCGGGTTTCATAAATCACTTTGGAGTTTCTAAGCTGAACCATAAGAACAGGTTGGCTTGTTGGAAATGGTAAGAGTGCTGCTTTAGCACAATCTGAAATAGATGGACATTTGTGTCCCACAAGCATCCAAAATGTGTCCAGAGGCATCTCTGCAATCTTCAGTTTCAGTGTGTGATCCATCCTGAGCTCTGCGAATTCATCTTGTCCCTTTAATGACAATTTATTTGATGATTCAAGAAAAAGTAACTAAAGGTATCACATAGCCAAAGTCTTCCATACTCATGAAATGGAAGTAATATTTCTCTTGTCGTGTTTTAAGATGTGTGAAGATAAGGCTGTGTGTGGTTTTCCTGGATTCCCTGATGCCAAGTTAAACATTACAATCTACCCACTTTCCCTGCATTTTACCATTGGCTTATTCACATGATTGAATATCTCTGAAGGATATGTAACCTTAGCACACCAAGAATCATCACACTTTAAATCTTTGTGTGGAAATTCATGTATAGCCAGAATAAGAGCTCATAAATATTGAAGAGAACCTGTGTGTGAGAGAGGTATTGCATGTCTGGTAGTCAACTCCTATATCTTCACACAAATTGTAAACACACAATTTGAAAGGATGTGGCTTCACATAATTCAGGATTTTCACTGTTTGGTCGAACCCTGCAGTTCACTCGGACGATATTGTTTTGGTATCAAGGGCTTCATGCACAGAATACAGTGGCTGGCCTGGATGTCAGGATTCTGTTCTTTCACCTTACTCACAATCCCCATCATGGAAGCTGCTTTATCAGTGGAGATGCTATTGCAATTGGTTCAGTTAAGAATGTTTTCCTCTTCAGTCACGTGAGCAGGCAATTCTTTGCAAAAGAAGAAATTCTCTTTGATGGAATCACCAGCAACATATCTGACATTTGGCTAAGAGCTGGCAATGTCCATGAATATTGGTGGAGTCACCAATCTGCAGGCCAAATACTCCCCTGGTTTTGAATTTCCCCTGACGCACCTGTTCAATATCAGCTGATATTTTGTCAATACGCCATCTGATTGTATTATCAGAACGAGGAGTTGCTGATTTATTTGGCAATGTCAGCTCCCTTACTCCCATGGTACCTTCGCATATTGGCAGAGTTAGTGCCTCTTCAATGGTGTGTGGCTTCTTCGATTTCACTCTGAGTTCAGCCGCCAAGTAACTCACCTCCTGCATATTGTCAGAAACCAACACACACTCCATCAGATGTTAATTTTTCTCTAAGTTTTGTCCTTTCAAATGGTGGCCCAGTGGTGAGCACTGCTGCCTCACAGCGCCAGGGACCTGAGTTCAATTCCGGCCTTGGATGACTGTCTGTGCGGAGTTTATACATTCTCCCCGTGTCTGCATGGGTTTCCTCCGGGTGCTCCGGATTCCTCCCACAGTGTAAAGATGTGCAGGTTAGGTTGACTGGCCATGATAAATTGCCCCTTGGTGTCAGGGGAATAGCAGGGTAAATACATGGGGTTATAAGGATAGGATGGGATAGTTGTCAGTACAGGCTCAATGGGCCAAATGGCCTACTTCTGTAGTGATTCTATGAGATGTTTGAAATACTATAATTCTTGCTGGAGAGTGATTGGTCACCCAAAGAGGTGACTTCTTGCGAGCTGTCCCAGCATTCCCCCAATTCTATCTTTTACTCTCATTCTATGTTTTTCAAATCTAACTCTTTTAAACTCTCTAATGTGAGTGTAACAGTACATTCTGCACTCTCTCCTTTCCTTCTCCCCTATGTACTCTATGAACAGTGTGCTTTGTATACCGTGTAAGAAACAATACTTTTCACCGTATACTAATACATGTGACAATAATAAATCAAATCAAATCAAGATCATGCTCTCTATTGGAATGGAGAAAAATTTGCAAACTGGTTCTGTAATGTATAACATCGAGGGCGATGGACAACGCTTGATTAGATAATGTTGCATTCTTCATTGATAGTTCTGGCAACTTGTAAACTTTGAAAAAATTGTATAATTCACTCTCTTCTGTCTCTGATTAGAGCAATAATATATTTTGAAAAATAATATTTGGAGGTCAAGACATGTCAGACAGAGATATACAGAAATGGAGTTGATTCAATAAAATAATTCTTCATTTGCTATCTCCTACATAATGTGATAGAACTCCAAATAGAACTCCAAAGATGTGTGGGTTAGGTTGATTGGCCATGCTAAATTGATCTTAGTTTGGGGAGATTAGCTAGAGTAACGGGGTTACGGAAGTAGAGCCTGGGTGGGATTGTGGTCGATACAGACTCAATGGGCTGAATGGCCTCCTTCTGTACTGTAGGGATTCTATGATTCTATGAAATCCATGTTCAGTTTGAAATGGAGAAGAGAGTCCAAGGCTAGTGGTTTGACCCTGAATAAAGATCAATGTAAGGCTATGACAGCAGAGCTAACAAAAGTGAATGTGGAAGAGGAGGGTAGGAGAGATGCAGAGACAGACTTTGAAAATATTTAATGACTCTCAGCAAAATGTTACCTCAGTGAGAACGAAAGACTTTTTGAGAAGATGTGTCATCATCTGTGACTAAATAAGGAAGTTAAGATTAGTATCAAATTGAAAGCAATGCTGTAAAAATCTGCAATGATTAGTGGTAGATCAGAAGGTTGGTCAAATGTTAAAAACCAGCAAAGATAATAGAAAGAGAAAGTTGAGCATCAGCGAGATCTGGCGAGTAATATAATGTCGAGGGCATCCTGAAACCCATTGTACAAAGAACCCCCAGCTTTTGTCGCGACACGACGGACTTCCTACAGAAACTCGGCACACATGGAGCAGTTGAACCAGGAGCGCTCCTCGTCACAATGGATGTCTCAGCACTCTACACCAGCATCCCCCATGACGATGGCATTGCTGCAACGGCCTCAGTGCTCAGCGCCAACAACTGCCAGTTTCCAGATGCAATTTTACATCTCATCCGCTTCATCCTGGGCCACAATATCTTCACCTTCAACAACCAGTTCTTCATCCAGACACACGGAACAGCCATGGGGACCAAATTCGCACCTCAATATGCCAACATCTTCATGCACAGGTTCGAACAAGACTTCTTCACAGCACGGGACCTTCAACCGATGCTATACACTAGATACATCGATGACATTTTCTTCCTTTGGACTCATGGTGAACAATCACTGAAACAACTATATGATGACATCAACAAGTTCCATTCCACCATCAGATCCACCATAGACTACTCTCCGGAATCGGTTGCATTCTTGGACACACGCATCTCCATTAAGGACGGTCACCTCAGCACCTCACTGTTCCGCAAGCCCATGGATAACCTCACGATGCTCCACTTCTCCAGCTTCCACCCTAAACACGTTAAAGAAGCCATCCCCTACGGACAAGCCCTCCGTATACACAGGATCTGCTCGGATGAGGAGGATCGCAACAGACACCTCCAGACGCTGAAAGATGCCCTCATAAGAACAGGATATGGCGCTCGACTCATTGATCAACAGTTCCAACGCACCACAGCAAAAAACCGCACCGACCTCCTCAGAAGACAAACACGGGACACAGTGGACAGAGTACCCTTCGTTGTCCAGTACTTCCCCGGAGCGGAGAAGCTACGGCATCTCCTCCGGAGCCTTCAACATGTCATTGATGAAGACGAACATCTCGCCAAGGCCATCCCCACACCCCCACTACTTGCCTTCAAACAACCGCACAACCTCAATCAGACCATTGTCCGCAGCAAACTACCCAGCCTTCAGGAGAACAGTGACCACGACACCACACAACCCTGCCACAGCAACCTCTGCAAGAGGTGCCGGATCATCGACACAGATGCCATCATCTCACGTGAGAACACCATCCACCAGGTACACGGTACATACTCTTGCAACTCGGCCAACGTTGTCTACCTGATACGCTGCAGGAAAGGATGTCCCGAGGCATGGTACATTGGGGAAACCATGCAGACGCTGCGACAACGGATGAATGAACACCGCTCGACAATCACCAGGCAAGACTGTTCTCTTCCTGTTGGGGAGCACTTCAGCGGTCACGGGCATTCGGCCTCTGATATTCGGGTAAGCGTTCTCCAAGGCGGCCTTCGCGACACACGATGGCGCAGAGTCGCTGAGCAGAAACTGATAGCCAAGTTCCGCACACACGAGGACAGCCTCAACCGGGATATTGGGTTCATGTCCCACGATTTGTAACCCCCACACAATTTCACTGGCTGTCTTGTCTGGAGACAATACACATCTTTTTAGCCTGTCTTGATGCTGTCTCCACTCATGTTGTTTTGTTTCTTAAAGACTTGATTAGTTGTAAGTATTCGCATTCCAACCATTATTCATGTAAATTGAGTTTGTGTCTTTATATGCTCTGTTTGTGAACAGAATTCCCACTCACCTGAAGAAGGGGCTTGGAGCTCCGAAAGCTTGTGTGGCTTTTGCTACCAAATAAACCTGTTGGACTTTAACCTGGTGTTGTTAAACTTCTTACTGAGTAATATAAAGCCATAGAGTTTTTTGGGGAGAATTGCCCCCTCTAAGTGTCGAATTTGCAGGAAAACTGGAGTAATTCACGCTGGTTTTATCAGTCAGAGTTCAGAGAAGAATCTCCCACGCTCTGTGCAATGCAGAGCTCACCAGCGTGAATCTCATTAAAAGCTTGGGGAGCGGGGTCTATCCTCACTGGAGAGGCTGAAACCAGCAGGCTTCTGCACATGCGCAATGGCCCCCATCTTCAGCCTGCAGTTTGCTGGCCAACTCGATCGCTGACCAGCCCGGGACCCTCGCACTGATTTCCCCCCAAATCCCCGTGGCTGGATCGCGGCCCCCAGTCCATTCACGGGCCAGCCCCATAGGCCCTGCCCCCTTGGCACTGCCCCATGCCTGGTGCGCAGTGCCAAGGTGGCCCCTGGGCATGGCCACTTTGCCCCTTGGGCATTGCCAGGGTACCCATGCCCGTGGGCACCTCCCACCTGCCACCCGACTCCATGGGGTCCCCAATTGTCCCCCCTTACTCCAGCAGGGTCAGGCCACTAGTGGCCCGAACGTGGGGAGCCAGCCTAATCCCCGCTGGAGTGAAACACTCCTGGTGGGGTGGGAGATACTAGTGGGCCCGGAGAATTCAGTTCTGGGTCTGATAATAGTATGTTAAATACTATTTAAATGCTAGCCCCACCTCCGAGGCGATTCCCGGCGCCACACAGATGCCATCGGAAATCCGGGTCTGGGAGACGCAAGTGCAGCACGAACGCTCGTGGAAATCCCGCGAATCGGCTGAATCAGATTATCCCACAGCAGGATGGGAGAATCACCCCCACAGGTTCTACAGTTTCATAGAAAAAGAGTAACTAAAGCTACTGTTGGTCCTCGAGAAAGTGGGTCTAGGGAATTAATTATAGAAAACAAGGAATTAGCAGAGGCGTTTGACAGATATTTTGTTCCTGTCTTCATTGTGGAAAATTTAGAAAATTTCCCAAGCACTGATTCAGGAAGCAAATGGAATGTTGACATTTATTGCAAAGGGAACGGAATCTAAAAGCCGGGATGCTTTACTGCAGCTGTACATGGTGCTGGTGAAACCACATCTGGAATATTAGGTTCAATTTGATCTCCATTTGAAACAGGATATAACTGCCTTAAAAGCAGTTCAGAGAAGGTTCATTTGACTCATTCCTGAGTTGAGGGGCTTATACAAAGAAGAACAATACAGCACAGGAACAGGCCCTTCGGCCCTCCAAGCCCGTGCCGCTCGCTGGTCCAAACTAGACCATTCTTTTGTATCCCTCCATTCCCACTCCGTTCATGTGGCTATCTAGATAAGTCTTAAACGTTCCCAGTGTGTCCACCTCCACCACCTTGCCTGGCAGCGCATTCCAGGCCCCCACCACCCTCTGTGTAAAATATGTCCTTCTGATATCTGTGTTAAACCTCCTCCCCTTCACCTTGAACCTATGACCCCTCGTGAACGTCACCACCGACCTGGGGAAAAGCTTCCCACCGTTCACCCTATCTATGCCTTTCATCATTTTATACACCTCTATTAAGTCTCCCCTCATCCTCCGTCTTTCCAGGGATAACAACCTCAGTTTACCCAATCTCTCCTCATAACTAAGCCCCTCCATACCAGGCAACATCCTGGTAAACCTCCTCTGTACTCTCTCCAAAGCCTCCACGTCCTTCTGGTAGTGTAGCGACCAGAACTGGACGCAGTATTCCAAACGCGGCCGAACCAACGTTCTATACATCTGCAACATCAGACCCCAACGTTTATACTCTATGCCCCATCCTATAAAGGCAAGCATGCCATATGCCTTCTTCACTACCTTCTCCACCTGTGACGTCATCTTCAAGGATCTGTGGACTTGCACACCCAGGCCCCTCTGCGTATCTACACCCTTTATTGTTCTGCCATTTATCGTATAGCTCCTCCCTACATTATTTCTACCAAACTGCATCACTTCGCATTCATCAGGATTGAACTCCATCTGCCATTTCTTTGCCCAAATTTCCAGCCTATCTATATCCTTCTGTAGCCTCTGACAATGCTCCTCACTATCTGCAAGTCCTGCCAATTTTGTGTCGTCCGCAAACTTACTGATCACCCCAGTTACACCTTCTACCAGATCGTTTATATAAATCACAAACAGCAGAGGTCCCAATACAGAGGCCTGCGGAACACCACTAGTCACAGGCCTCCAGCCGGAAAAAGACCCTTCCACTACCACCCTCTGTTTTCTGTGACCAAGCCAGTTCTCCACCCATCTAGCCACCTCCCCCTTTATCCCATGAGATCCAACCTTTATCACCAGCCTACCATGAGGGACTTTGTCAAACGCTTTATTGAAGTCCATGTAGACGACATCCACGGCCCTTCCCTCGTCAACCATTCTAGTCATTTCTTCAAAAAACTCCACCAGGTTAGTGAGGCATGACCTCCCTCTCACAAAACCATGCTGACTATCGTTAATGAGTTTATTCCTTTCTAAATGCGCATACATCCTATCTCTAAGAATCTTCTCCAACAACTTCCCCACCACGGACGTCAAGCTCACCAGCCTATAATTACCCGGGTTATCCTTCCTACCCTCCTTAAATAACAGGACCACATTAGCTATCCTCCAATCCTCTGGGACCTCACCTACGTCCAGTGACGAGACAAAGATTTGCGTCAGAGGCCCAGCGATTTCATCTCTCGTCTCCCTGAGCAGCCTTGGATAGATTCCATCAGGCCCTGGGGATTTGTCAGTCTTTATATTCTCTAACAAACCTAACACTTTCTCCCTTGTAATGGAGATTTTCTCCAACGGTTCAACACTCCCCTCCGAGACACTCCCAGTGAACACATCCCTCTCCTTTGTGAATACCGACGCAAAGTATTCATTTAGGATCTCCCCTACTTCTTTGGGCTCCAAGCATAATTCCCCACTTTTGTCCCTGAGAGGTCCAATTTTTTCCCTGACAACCCTTTTGTTCCTAACATATGAATAAAATGCCTTGGGATTCTCCTTGATCCTGTCTGCCAAGGACATTTCGTGACCCCTTTTTGCCCTTCTTATGCCTTATCTTATGAAGAGAGGTTGGACAGGTTAGTTCTTAACCCATTGGAGCCGAGAAAAGTGAGAGGTGATCTCATTGAAGCATATATTTGATCAGATGGATACTGGGAGGATGTTTCCACTTGTGAGAGAGATTCGAACCAGAGGATACAGTTTAAGAATAAGAAATAAAAACAGAAAATGCTGCAAAAACGCAGCAGTTCTGGCAACATTTGTGGAGAGAGAAACAGAGTTAACATTTCAAGTCTGAATGATTTCTTCTGAATAGGAGGTCTTAAGAATAAAAAGGTCTCTCTTTTAAGACAATAATGAAAATAATCTTTTCTCTCAAAGTGTCTGTGGAATTCTCTTCCCCAGAGAGCAATGGCGACTTGGTCACTGAGTTTATTCAATAAGAACATAAGAACTTAAGAAATAGGAGCAGGAGTAGGCCACCCAGTAGGGTGGATAGTGAGAGCCTTTTTCCTCGGATGGTGTTGGCTGGCACGAGGGGACATAGCTTTAAATTGAGGGGTGAGAGATATAGGACAGATGTTAGAGGTAGGTTCTTTACTCAGAGAGTAGTAAGGGTGTGGAATGCCCTGCCTGCAGCAGTGGTGGACTCGTCAACGTTGAGAGCGTTCAAGTGGTTATTGGATAAACATATAGATGATATTGGAATAATGTAGATTAGAGGGGCTTTAGAATGGTACCACTGGTCGCCGCAACATCGAGGGCCGAAGGGCCTGTACTGCAATGTAATGTTCTATGTTCTATCTAGCCTCTTGAGCCTGCCCCGCCATTCAATAAGATCATGGCTGATCTGATAGTGGTTTAGTTCCACTTACCCACCCGCTCCCCATCACCCTTGATTCCCTTATTGATCAGAAATCTATCTACCTGTGCCTTAAACATATTTAACGAGGTAGCCTCCATTGTTTCAATGGGCAGAGAATTCCAGAGATTCACTACCCTCTGAGAGAAGAAGTTCCTCCTCAAGGCAGAGTTAGACAGATTATTGACAGACAAAAGAGTCAAGGGTGATGGGGAGCAGATGGGAAGTAAAGTTTAGACCCAACCAGATAAACCATGAACTTCTTGAATGGTGACACAGGCTCGAAGAGCTGAATGGTCTGCTGCTGCTTTTCATTCCTATGTTCTAATCCAGGAGGTGCCAATGCTTTAGGACTATCAGAACAAACGTAGGCCATTCGGCCCATTCAGCTTTTCCACTGTTCAATTAGGAAATGGTTGATCATCTAGAGGCATGGTGACAGAGTGGTTAACACGGCTGCCTCACAGTGCCAGGTTCGATTCCTTCTTGTTGTTGACTGTGGGGAGTTTTTAAAAATTGTGTGACATGGGTGTCGCTGGCTGGCCAGCATTTATTGCCTATCCATAGTTGCCCTTAAGAAGGTGGTGGTGAGCTTGAAATGCTGCAATCCATAAGCCATGGGTTGAGAATGTTTGTATGTTCTTCCCGTGTCTGCATGGGTTTCCTCCGGGTGCTCCAGTTTCCTCCCACAGTCCAAGATGTGCAGGTTAGGTGGATTGGCCATGGTAAATGTGCAGGATTATAGGGATAGGGAAGGGAGTGCCTTGATGGGATGATCTTTCAGAGAGTCCATGCAGACCCAGATGGGCCAAATGGCCTCCTTCTGCACTGTAAGGATTCTATGGTTATACCTACCTCAATGCCAATTTCCAAAGCTATCTCCATATCCCGTCATTTCATAAGTCTCCAGAAATCTATCGATTTCTATCGTCAACATGCTCAGAGATTGTGGCTTCACAACTGTCTGTGACAGAGAATTCCAAAGCATCACCACCCTCTGAGTGAAGAATTTCCTCCTAACCTCAGCATTAAATAGCCTACTTCTTATCCTGAGATTGTGTCTCATGGTTCTACATTCACCAGGCAGCACAACTTCCTGGAGTCTTGTTCCTTGCTGCACAGAACATTGCTGATTCCAGAGAAGAGAAAGTGCATGGTGGATAGAATGAGCTGGGTGTAGTTGATTTTTATGGAGTGTGGGCGGGCAACCCAGGGCAAACAGAGGTGGAGATCAGGGCAGTCAACCAACTGGGAAGAAGATAACATCACCAAATGAACAACTTAACTCTATAGTCCTGTACTGCTCTGCATTGAGAATGTCATTATTCTGTCTGGCGTATTTATTCACAGCAAATATGAAAATAAACTTCAGGAATTGTTTCTAAGGGGCAATCTATCAGCAAGTGATTGATTCCAGGATGTATTTTCTGTTCAAATCCTAAAGTGTATATTTATTTATGTGGAATCCAGTTCACTCATTTTAATTTGTTGCAATAACAGCGACAATGTCATGTAAATATTTAAAAGGTTCCTCTGTAAAGCACAAAATCGAATTTATATAAAATTAGACTGATAGAAGCAATTATTGAGCACTGCTCTCCCTAACGCCATGCCGATTTCACTGGCCAATCATTGTTTTGATTGTATGATTCGGCTCACCAGAGAGGCAAAGTGATCGTCATGGCAACAAGACGGGCTCAGCAGATGCGGAAAGTCCCTGAGGAATTTGAGGATTTAGAGTGGGTCCAGCAGATAAATGAATTGGAGCAAGACAGAGTTAAAGGACAAATGAAAATAATAATTTTAATTTAGATGTACAGCATTTCTTCTGATGCTATCTTATTACAAAAAAGCATGGATTGTCTGGAAGAATGTTTAATGGTTTTCTCTCTTCGTTCTTTCATTGGATGTGGGCATTGCTGGCTGGGCCAGTATTAATTGCCCAGCCCTAATTGCCCTTGAACTGAGTGTTTTGCTCAGCCATTTCAGAGGCGCTTGGGAGTCAACCACATTACTCTGGCTCTGGAGTCACATGTAGGCCAGACCAGGTAAGGACAGCAGATTTCCTTTCCTACAGGACATTAGTGAAGCAGATGGGTTTTTTCGACAATCGATGATAGTTTTGTGATCAATATTGCTGAAGCTAGCTTTCTGTTCCAGCTTTTTTAAATTGAATTGAGATTTCCCCAGCTGCCATAATGAATTTGATCCCAGACCCTGGGGATATAAGCCTGGGCTACTGGATTACTTAACAATGATATCAATACTCTATCACCTATTCCCCACATCATGTTAGGAACAGAAGAGTGCACATTACCTTAATCAGACATTCTGGGGAAATTACATTGACCTCGTTTCGTGGCTGTGAACACAAGGTAAAAGAGCCAATAGGATGGAAGATGTGATTCGAGTTTCTGTAAGGAATTGTCACTTCCACTTTATCTATATCTTCTTATGTTTGTTTTCAATACATTTAACACAACGTCATTCACAGATGGATAAATAATGCTGAGTTAAATAAATGTAAGTATATTGTATGTATATTCTGTGTGTGTTAGGGAAAGAAGATTTTTAGAGTATTAACATAGAACATAGAACAGTACAGCACAGAACAGGCCCTTCGGCCGACGATGTTGTGCCGAGCTTTCTCTGAAACCAAGATCAAGCTATCCCACTCCCTATCATCCTGGTGTGCTCCATGTGCCTATCCAATAACCGCTTAAATGTTCCTAAAGTGTCTGACTCCACTATCACTGCAGGCAGTCCATTCCACGCCCCAACCACTCTCTGTGTAAAGAACCTACCTCTGATATCCTTCCTATATCTCCCACCACGAACCCTATAGTTATGCCCCCTTGTAATAGCTCCATCCACCCGAGGAAATAGTCTTTGAACGTTCACTCTATCTATCCCCTTCATCATTTTATAAACCTCTATTAAGTCTCCCCTCAGCCTCCTCCGCTCCAGAGAGAACAGCCCTAGCTCCCTCAACCTTTCCTCATAAGACCTACCCTCCAAACCAGGCAGCATCCTGGTAAATCTCCTCTGCACTCTTTCCAGCGCTTCCACATCCTTCTTATAGTGAGGTGACCAGAACTGCACACAATATTCCAAATGTGGTCTCACCAAGGTCCTGTACAGTTGCAGCATAACTCCATGGCTCTTAAACTCCAAGCCCCTGTTAATAAAAGCTAACACACTATAGGCCTTCTTCACAGCTCTATCCACTTGAGTGGCAACCTTTAGAGATCTGTGGATATGGACCCCAAGATCTCTCTGTTCCTCCACAGTCTTCAGAACCCTACCTTTGACCCTGTAATCCACATTTAAATTAGTCCTACCAAAGTGAATCACCTCACATTTATCAGGGTTAAACTCCATTTGCCATTTTTCAGCCCAGCTTTGCATCCTATTTATGTCTCTTTGCAGCCTACAACAGCCCTCCACCTCATCCACTACTCCACCAATCTTGGTGTCATCAGCAAATTTACTGATCCACCCTTCAGCCCCCTCCTCTAAGTCATTAATAAAAATCACAAAAAGCAGAGGACCAAGCACTGATCCCTGTGGCACTCCGCTAGCAACCTGCCTCCAGTCCGAAAATTTTCCATCCACCACCACCCTCTGTCTTCGATCAGACAGCCAGTTACCTATCCAATCGGCCAACTTTCCCTCTATCCCACACCTCCTCACTTTCATCATAAGCCGACCATGGGGGACCTTATCAAACGTCTTACTAAAATCCATGTATATGACATCAACTGCCCTACCTTCATCAACACACTTAGTTACCTCCTCAAAAAATTCAATCAAATTTGTGAGGCATGACCTGCCCTTCACGAATCCGTGCTGACTATCCCGGATTAATCCGCATCTTTCTAAATGGTCGTAAATCCCATCCCTAAGGACCTTTTCCATCAATTTACCAACCACCGAAGTAAGACATACCGGTCTATAATTACCAGGGTCATTTCTATTCCCTTTCTTAAACAGAGGATCAACATTCGCCATTCTTCAGTTCTCTGGCACCATCCCCGTGGACAGTGAGGACCCAAAGATCAAAGCCTAAGGCTCTGCAATCTCATCCCTTGCTTCCCAAAGAATCCTAGGATATATTTCATCAGGCCCAGGGGACTTATCAACCTTCAGTTTATTCAAAACTGCCAGGACATCCTCCCTCCAAACATCTATTTCCTCCAGCCTATTAGCCTGTAACACCTTCTCTTCCTCAAAAACATGGCCCTTCTCCTTGGTGAACATTGAAGAAAAGTATTCATTCATCACCTCGCCAATCTCTACTGACTCCATACACAAGTTCCCACTACTGTCCTTGACCGGCCCTAACCTCACCCTGGTCATTCTTTTATTCCTCACATAAGAGTAAAAAGCCTTAAATATCAACATTATGAAATTGATCCGTATTGCCTTATTACTGCAGAAAATTACTTTTATTGTAATACAGCACTATTAAAACATCACAGTCGACCAATCCATCTGAATACATTACCGTGAAATTCGGACTTCTAATATTTTAAATCACTATTCCTCCAATCAGGAATGTGTTGAATTATTGATTTCAATCAAAGCGATAAATCAATACTCTGGCTGCAATGATGTCACTGATTTGTTAAAACACGCATGATGGCCATTCAGCCCATTCTGTTCATGCTGCTTCTCCGAAGAAGCTATTCATGGGCAGATGCTCCCAGCTCCTCTCCCTATATTCCTCCTTCTCAGATACTTGGAAAATTTAGAAAAAGCTATGACACAGAAAGAGGCCACTCTGCCCATCTTGTCTGTCCCAGCCTAATCCCACTTTACAACATCTGGTCCATTTCCCTGCAGGTCAGAGCGCTTCAGGTGAGTATCCAGACACCTTTACAATGAGTTGAGGGTTTCAGCCTTGGCTACACTTTCCGACAGTGAGTCCCAGTCTCCCCCACCCACCAACCCTTTGGGTGAAAAAGACTGTCCTCATCTCCCTCTAATCCTTATAACCCCCAAGGCACTGACCTCCCTACTAACATAAATAAACCCATCCTCTCTGCCCACAATGACCTTCACAATTTTGTACACCGCAATCAAATCTCCCCTCAGTCTCCTCTGTACCAAAGAGAATAACTCCAGCCTATCCAATCTTTCATCATCGCTGTAATTTTCCAGTGCTGGCAACATCCTTGTAAATTTCCTCTGTATCCTCTCTAATGCAATTACATCCTTTCTATAATTAGGTGACCAGAACTGCACACTGTTCTCAATTTGTAGTCAAACTGATATTCATTAAATCCCTACAGTGCAGAAGGAGGCCATTCAGCCCATTGAGTCTGCACCGACAACCATCCCACCGAGGCCCTATCCCCATAACCCCACATATTTACCCCTCTAATCCCTTTAACCTACACATCCTGGGACACTAAGGGTCAATTTAAGAACATAAGAACATAAGAAATAGGAGCAGGAGTAGGCCATCTGGCCCTTCGAGCCTGCCCCGCCATTCAACAAGATCATGGCTGATCTGAAGCGAATCAGTTCCACTTACCCGCCTGCTCCCCATAACCCCTAATTCCCTTATTGATCAGAAAACTATCTACCCGTGATTTAAACATATTCAACGAGGAAGCCTCCACCACTTCAATGGGCAGAGAATTCCAGAGATTCACTACCCTCTGAGAGAAGAAGTTCCCCCTCAACTCTGTTCTGAACCGGCCCCCCCTTATTTTGAGGCTGTGCCCTCTAGTTCTGGTTTCCCTTCTAAGTGGAAAGAATTTCTCCACCTCTACCCTATCCAGCCCCTTCATTATCTTATATGTCTCTATAAGATCACCCCTCAGCCTTCTAAACTCCAACGAGTACAGACCCAATCTGTTTAATCTCTCCTCATAAGCTACACCCCTCATCTCCGGTATCAACCTGGTGAACCTTCTCTGTACTCCCTCCAAGGCCAATATATCCTTTCGCAAATAAGGGGACCAAAACTGCACACAGTACTCCAGTTGCGGCCTCACCAGTGCCTTGTACAGTTGCAGCAAGACCTCCCTGCTTTTATATTCTATCCCCCTCGCAATAAAGGCCAACATTCCATTCGCCTTCTTGATCACCTGCTGCACCTGCAATTTAGCATGGCCAATCAACCTAACCCGCACATCTTTGGACTGTGGGAGGAAACCAGAGCATCCGGAGGAAGCCCACACAGACGTGGGGAGAATGTGCAGACTCCACACAGAGTGACTCAAGCAGGGAATCAAACCCGGGTCCCTGGAGCTGTGAGGCAGCAGTGCTAACCACTGTGCCACCATGCCGCTATATTTTACATGATTCCAGAATAACCTCCCTGCTCTTATATTCTTTGCCTCAGCTAATAAATGGAAGTATTCAATTTGCCTTCTTAATCACCTTATTGACCTGTCCTGCTACCTTCAGGGATCAGTGGACATTCACTTCAAGATTCCTCAATTCCTCTAAACCTCTCAGTATTCTCCCATTTATTGTGTAATCCTTTGCCTTGTTTGACCTCCTTAAGTCCATCACCTCACGCTTCTATGGCAAACTCCATTTGCCACTTTACTGCCCACCTGACCAGTCCATTGATATAAAGTCAATGGGTGGGAGTTTACAGCTTCGCTACTCCAGAAACGATAAAATCATGCCCGAGATCAACAGACCTTTCCATTGTCTGCCCCTCGCCTGTTCCAATTCCCGAGGCAGGGGGGCAGTAAAGTTCCGGCCAATGTCTGGAATTCTCTGGCCGTTCGTGCCTCACCAACCGCTGCCCGTGAGAATGGAGAATTTTACAATCAGCCAATTCTCCATTTACTGCAGTGGGTTAGAGAATCCCTGCCGCAGAATCCAGCCCATAGTGTCATAGAGGAAAATAACACAAAAAGAGGTCCTTTGGCACATCACTTCTGCACCTGTCTATTCTAATCCCATTTTCCAGCACTTGGTCCCTAGCCTTGTAGGCTCTGGCATCACAAGCGCACATCTAAATACTTCTTTATATCTTCCTGCAGTCTACAGCCATCCTCCTCACTGTCTACCACATTTTGATTTTTGATTTTAATTTGATTTATTAATGTCACATGTATTAGTATACAATGAAAAGTATTATTTCTTGCACGCTATTCAGACAAAACATACCGTTCATCTTTGTATCGTCTGCAAACTTCTTGATCATTTCCCCTACATTTAAGTCCAAATCGTTAATGTGTACAACAAAAAGCAGGAGACTAGTACTGAGCCCTGCGGAACTGACTGGATACAGCTTTCCAGTCACAAAAACATACGTCAACAATTACCCTTTGTTTTCTGCCATGGAGCCAATTTTGTATCCAGCTTGTTGCAATCCCTTGGATCCTGTGAGCTTTTATTTTGACCCAGTCTGCCATGTGGAACCTTGTCAAAAGCCTTGCTAAAATCCATGTAGACCACACCAACTACACTCCCCTCATCAATCCACCTTGTGACCTCCTTAAAAAATTAATCAGTCATGACTTTTCCTTAAAAAAATCACTGCTGACTGTCCTTGACTAATCCACTCTAACGAAGATCATCCAGATCGAAACGTTGGCTCTATTCTCTCACCGCAGATGCTGTCAGAGCTGCTGAGATTTTCCAGTATTTTCTGTTTTTGTTTCAGATTCCAGCATCTGCAGTATTTTGCTTTTATCTTGATCAATCCGTGCCTTTCTAAGTGACAGTTTATTCCGTTTCTCAAAATTGATTCCAATAATTTTCCCTCTACTGAGGTCAGACAGACTGGCCTGTCATTATTCACCCTATCCCTTGTGCCCATTTTATTTACACCAAGGTACAACATTAGCAGACCTCCAATCCTCCAGCACCTCACCGATGTCTCATGAGGATTTCTCAGTCCCTCCATTGTTTTCTCCTCCGTGGAGATGCCGACGTTGGACTGGGGTGGGCACAGTTGGAAGTCTCACAACACCAGGTTAAAGTCCAACTGGTTTATTTGGAATCACGAGCTTTCAGAGCACCGCCCCTTCATCAAGTCATGAAGGATGAAGGAACAGAGCTCTGAAAGCTCATGATTCCTAATAAACCTGTTGGACTTTAACCTGGTGTTGTGAGATTTCTTACTGTTTTCTCCCTGGCTTCCTTTAACAGCCTGCATTAATTTCACCAGTAAGAAGTTTAACAACACCAGGTTAAAGTCCAACAGGTTTATTTGGTAGCAAAAGCCACACAAGCTTTCGAGGCTCTGAGCCCCTTCTTCAGGTGAGTGGGAATTCTGTTCACAAACAGAACTTATAAAGACACAGACTCAATTTACATGAATAATGGTTGGAATGCGAATACTTACAACTAATCCAGTCTTTAAGAAACAAAACAATGGGAGTGGAGAGAGCATCAAGACAGGCTAAAAAGATGTGTATTGTCTCCAGACAAGACAGCCAGTGAAACTCTGCAGTTCCACGCAACTGTGGGAGTTACAAATAGTGTGACATAAACCCAATATCCCGGTTGAGGCCGTCCTTGTGTGTGCGGAACTTGTCTATCAGTTTCTGCTCAGCGACTCTGCGCTGTCGTGTGTCGCGAAGGCCGCCTTGGAGAACGCTTACCCGAATATCAGAGGCCGAATGCCCGTGACCGCTGAAGTGCTCCCCAACAGGAAGAGAACAGTCTTGCCTGGTGATTGTCGAGCGGTGTTCATTCATCCGTTGTCGCAGCGTCTGCATAGTTTCCCCAATGTACCATGCCTCGGGACATCCTTTCTCCATCTCCACATCTTAATTTCACCATCCAGTCCTGAAGAATGTTTTTTATTTATTTATGCCACAAGTAGGCTTATATTAACACAGCAATGAAGTTACTGTGAAAATTTCAAAGATGCTGATCCCATTAAACTTCCTGTCTCTCGATGTTCATCACATCCAATACTTCACACTTATGTTCTTTAACTTTGATTTCTGCAATGTTCCTCCCTTTTCATTCAGAATGACAGCCACATTTTCAGTTTCTGCACGTAGATTACCATCTTGGTCATTTCTGAGCTCTACACATTCCGCACTTATCATTTTATTCATAATGTATTTGATAAAACATATTTGGTTCACCTTGGTTTTTCTTGCCGATATTCTGCAAAGCTTTCCTAATTTCCTTTTAGATTTCAGCCCTCCATTGTCAATATTTCTCTTCTGTAGCACTGAGATCTTGATTCTGACATGTCTTTCCTTTTCTGCCTTAGCTTATCCTGGAAGCTTTAGGGGGCTCGAGATTTGACTGTCTCACCCTTTCTCTTTGTGGGAACATGTTTACCCTGAATCTCTCCTTTGAAAGCCTCCCGCTGCTTTGACACTAACTTACTTTCATGTCACTGTTTCCAGTCCACTTTTGCTAAATCACTCTTATGTTGATTAATTAATACTTCAATATTTGGTTCTGTGTCACACAGAAAATGAAAGTAAAATTATTTACAGGTGCTGAAAGAAGACAGTGTTTGGTAAGAATTTTTCTGTAGTCAAAACTGGCTCAGTAAGTTGTGAAACAGGTCACGAATTCTAAGCCAAACACTAAACTGATGATATTCTGTTAATTATCATTCGACCCACTCACTGCTTCCCCACCCCATGAAAAATCAGTCAGGTCGAGAGTGGGTGGGAGGTGGCAGGAAGGTCACCCCCCCCCCGCCCCCCCCCCCGCCATGGATTCTATGTGCTTGCCCCAACCCCACATCCACCAGAGTCAGAACGTAGATTCCAACTCTATGGGTGAGTTTTCATAGCCTCGCTCATCCTGAAACTGTAAACCCTGCCTGAGGTCATAGAATCTTAGAATCCTACAGTGTAGAAGGAGGCCTTTTGGCCCATCGAGCCTGCACCAACAATTCCACCCAGGCCCTATCCCCATAACTCCATGTAGTTAAACAGAAAATGCTGGAAAATCTCAGCAGATCTGACAGCATCTGTGGGGAGAGAATAGAGCCAACATTTCTGGATGACCCTTTGTCAGAACTGTCCTGATATCCGCAGCCCTTCCGCCTGCTGCCTAGTCCCCATGGAGTCAGGAAAATCCAGACCATCGTGTTCCCACAATAAATTATTCTTTTCAAAATTGCATGTTTGCAACGTTGCATTTAATCTCAATTCAATGTCAGTTCAGATAAAAGGCCACAAATCGGAACCTTTCATTCTGATTTTTCTCTCCACAGTTGCTGCCTAACCTGCTGTGTTTCCAGCATTTTCTTCATTTTATTCTTTGGCATGCAATTGGTTAAAGTAAATAATGTTTGTCCGGGAAATCTATATGTACATTCTTCATTAACAAGAGAATGAGTCTGAACCATCTGCTCCAATAATGTGCTCAATGCAGTTTAATCAGATATTCATTATAATCCACAAGAATAAACAGTGCTAGGTATCAAATCCTTTCATCCTATTAAAAAGAAGCGGCTTCTCTTTTTGTGTAAGCACAATGGTTTTCAACTCATGCAGATTGTTCGTTGGAAAGTATTTACAGCACCAGGAAGGATATTCAGGCCGAACGGTCCATGCCAGTGTTTATTCCCCACTCGAGCTTCCTCCCAACTCTCTTCATCTAACTCAGCAAAATATCTTTCTTTTCTTCTTCATGCCAGTTTAGAACGTGACTTCATCGATTTTTAATTATGTTTCTATAAAAATGAACTCACTGCTGTATTTGAAGTATTTACTGCTTTATGTGTTGCTATTTTTAGTGATTTAAGCAGATTCCTCTGATTCTCTTCTCCATTCCGGGGTTATATGGTTTCCTTATTCTACTGAATAGAATGCACCACCTCGAGCGGAGCTATCTTGAAGCTCATTTTCTAACTGGGTGCCACTCTCCTGGGTTAATGTCTCCCTGTATTTTGTCACAGGCTCCTTCCTGTATAACTATATTTCCCATCTGCAAATTTTAAACTTTCCAATTCCGGAGTCCGAATTAATTTATGTAAATTTTACGGCTCAATTTTAACCAACATCTTCAGCTATAGATTCAAATAACAAATCAAATGGCAGATTTTCACAGGTTTTTTAAAACTGATGTCAGGAGAATATCAGCTCCATCTTTTACAAATTCATGCTTCAAATAATGGGATTAAAATGTTGAAGGTAAGAATGCAAAACATAGCAGTTTAATAATCTTGAACTTCAAAATATAAATTTGCGGCTAAATGTCTAAAGTAAAATGGTTAGTGTTTACAGCAAAAACCTGCCAAGTTTCCAACAACAGAATGTTCCAAAACTTTCTTCATGTTTTACATCTTGGCTGGTATTTTACCATCTCTTTGCTGATTGGCTGGCAGGTGAGGAGGGCTGATAAAATGGTGGCTCAGAGAGCCCAGGAGAGAAGACCCAGCATCTTCTCCAGCATCAAATATGAGGTGGAAATGACAGCAGCTCAGCCACTAGGCAACGAGGGTCAGGCAGCCAATTCATCCAATTAACTTTTAAACTCCCATCAGCATTTTACCAGCATTGGGACAAACCCCTGCCATGTGGGGAGACTGTCAGGTACATTGAGGCAGCCTCCAATCTGCTATCTGGCGAGGATGGGGAGTGGCCTTCCTTCTGTGAGGCTCCATATCTCATGGAAAGAATGTCTAACCCTAACCTTCACCCCCATGGCTCCAAAGCAGCTGCTGGAGGGTTCACTCCTCTGGTTGCCTAGGCATGTATCCCTGACCCATCCAATAAGACGGAAGCACCCTCTCTCTCAGTGCTATCAGCGGTGCTGCTGAACTGCTGGCCCTCTGATTTAGCCCAGAGTTCAGAGAGGCAAACCGCCATCCTTAACTGGATGGTGGTCCCTGTGTTGGTTGCCTCTTCTTCCACCGCAATTGGTAAAATCAGCTGTGTGCCAGTAAAATTTCAGCTTTTGTCTACACAGCGCACATTGATTTTCAACTCCCCATAATCTTCAAATTCTACGCTGCAACATGAAGTTTGTCACCTGATGTCTCAGGTTTACGAGACTGGCCCTGGGAGGAGGCGGTTGTCCTATGATGCACTATCGTTGAGCATATTCAAAGCCGAAGATAGTGAGATGTTTGGTCTCTCAGGGAATCAAGGGCTATGTGATGCAGACAGGAGAAAGGGGATAAGGCTAATGATTCGCCATGATTGTACTGAATGGAGGAGCAGCCTTGGAGGAGCAGTCTTGGAGGAGCAGCTTGGCCTATTCCTGATGCCTCAATGAGTGATTGCTGTCAGATGGGCAAATCACAAATCTCAATCAAAAATTCTAAAAATGATCATTTTGAAATGTTTGTGAAAATTGTTACTGACATTAGCTTTCTACATGTAGAAAGACTGAATGGATTTAATACGATTCCATAACTCAAGGTTATAAACATGCTGATAGTATGCAACATTACTAACTGTTGATAAAGTAAATCAATTTTTGTAATGCAAATAATATGTAAAAATTAGCGTTTATCTACAGACTTAAAAATGTTGGTGAAATCTTCCCTTATTTTATCAGTGTCAGGCTCAGACTGATATCCAGCGTGTCGCCGTCTCGCTGCACAGATCACTCTTCATTGCAGATCCTGAACCTCGGAGTAATGAGTGGGTGGGGTTTACACCATCACTCTGGTGGTGTTGGGGGGCGGGGGGGGCGGGGGGGCGCGGGGGGGGGGGGGGGGGGGGTGCGGGGGGGGGGGGTGGGCGCTGATGGACTACGCAAGGCCAGCCCCACACTTATTCACTTATTTTGACAAACTCCACAGGCAGAGATCGGGGCGCCCCAATCTGTATTGAAGTGGATCTCCCCCACTATCCACCATGGAGGTATCAGGCAATTGGTTAATCCAGAGAAGACAGATAGTTACTGGTACGTGAGGAATTGGTACCAATAACCTTCACAACAGACAAATCTTCATTATTGTGATGTGACATTCCAAAAACTTTTAACTCTGAACATTACATTTTTAGTTAGTTACAATTCCTAAAAACAGAACAATTAACACATTGAATTCAGCCTGATGAATTATAAATTTGGATTATACCACTGAAAGGGTTTTGAGACAAAAAATAAATAATGACATGATGATGGCTTCTGTGTTCCCCACAGTCGAGTGAAAACTGAAACAAAAATACAAGCCACGGAACGACAACGATTCAACTCATGAGCTGACTCAGGTTTATTTCATATTTTGATGACATTTATTATCAGAGCATTTATTTATTTTCCCACTCTTCCTATTAAAGATGCAAAAGCCGTTACCTTAAACATTCCCCACGGCAGGATTTCTTTCCTTCTTCCCTTTGTGAGAATCTGAAATTGATTTCCATCATCACTAACTTCCAGCCAATAATCTTTCACTCTACACCCTATTAAATATTTTCATTATTTAAAAAGTACCTCTAGTAATCCATCACATCATCTTCAGAGCTTCAATTAAATTAGTTCATTATCCTAAATCTCTATCCACAACCTCTGAGCTCCAAAATAATCTCAGAATTTTTCCTCAAGCATTCCTGTCCTTTATTCCAGAGGCTCTTTTGTATAAAAGTATCTGCTGTACTCTGTGCCCCTGTCAATGAAACTGAGAATGACTCTGGTGTTGTTTAACATTATCACTGTGCACTCATAGGGTAATATTTAATGGCCTCCCCTGTGGTGAGTTTAGTGGTGGGGGACACATTTAATTGGGACATAAGGGTGGGGGGGGGAGGGGGGCAGTGTTGCGGGGGGAGGTGTTGGGGACCCAGCTGCCTTCCTGCTTCTGCGTCAATGAAGTCCATCATGAGGAGGGTCACAAATGGCCTGCTGTCAATTAAGGCTCTTAAGCAGCAACTAATACCCACTTCAGGACCTCACCCCAGTGTCGCTGGTATTCACCCAGTGGCTGGGGTCACTCACAATTCAGGAAGGCTGAAAAACAAACCCCATCGGAGTTGTTTGCAGGCTTCTGGGAGAGGTTCCCTCAGTTCAACGCACTTAGTGCACTGATCGAGGGCCCCAGAATTGGGAAGTGGAAAAGGCCCACTGAGAACCACCTCCCTGCCCTCGCCACCATCACCCCTCCCTGTGACCCCAGCCCTGCAAGGCCCAGCCTGCCATCACCCACTTGTATCCTGGCTGTAGGGCAATCCTGGGCCTCGGGTGAGTCCACTCCCAGCAGCAGTCACCACTTTCCTGGTGACACTGCCAAATCATGAAGGGTTGCTTGCCTCTGATTGACCAACAGTTCCTGGTGGGATATCTGTCCCCAGTGTCCTTGATCCAGGGAAATCCCACCACTGCTCTGTTCGTGTCCACCTGATTGGCACTGAATGTGGCAGAGCTTCCCGAAAAGAGGCAGGATGGGACTCTCACCAGGTCTCAGTCTGACAACTTGAGCGCCCTGTCACCTAGGTACAGAGGAGATGTCGGGGGTAAGTTTTTCACTCAGAGGGTGGTGGGTGAGTGGAATCGGCTGACGTCGGTGGTGGTGGAGGCAAACTCGTTGGGGTCTTTTAAGAGACTTCTGGATGAGTACATGGGATTTAATGGGATTGAGGGCTATAGATAGGCCTAGAGGTAGGGATATGATCAGCGCAACTTGTGGGCCGAAGGGCCTGTTTGTGCTGTGGCTTTCTATGTTCTATGTTCTAGATTAGACTTCACCAAGATTTTTGAAATTCTGTATACTGACCCACAGGCCTCTCTGTCCTTCACCACACTCTTTTAGAATAGTATCTTTGCTTTTCCTCTCAATGTCACCTTCCATCACTAACAATAAACTGCTTTGTGAACAGCACAGTCTGTCTGAAGAAAGAAATTTACATACATGAGAAACATATTCATGAGGATAAATATAGCATATATCTAACATCAATGAATAATGAAAAGTACATGTGGGCTTGCCGCTCAGCTCCAGGACAGAGATACACAGTTTAGCCCCAAGGCAATATAATTCCTGACAGAGTCTAGTGTGTGTCCCGTTTCTACACCAGGCATCTTTCATTTGAGCTGATTGGCGCAACTTCTTGTATTATTAATTTAAGAAAGCGAAGGCAATTGTGTGACTTTGCCGGAATGTCTTTAGAATATCCCAGAACATTCAGTTTGTGACAGTTCCTTAAATCTGCTTCCTTATGCTACAGAGCAACTCAAATGAGAAGCAAATTATTTGTACGCCTGATCTAAAGAGGAAGAAAGGCCTGAGCTGATAGAGTCCCTATCCTGACCACTGGAAGCCTCAAAGTGCTTTATGGGAATGAGGTACTTTTGAAATGTACCAAATGTTATAATGCAGAAAATGTGGGGTTATACGCAGCAAATTCCTCCAAACAGCATAGAGTCATAGAGATATACAGCACAGAAACAGGCCCTTTGGCCCAACTGCCAACCAGGTTTCCTAGACTGAACTAGTCCCATTTGCCTGCATTTGGCCCATGTACCTCTAAACCTTGGCTTATTTAGCAACCTCCTGTGAGGCACCTTGTCAAAGGCTTTCTGGAAATCCAAATAAATCATGTCCACTGGCTCTCCTTTATCTAACTTCTTTGTTACCTCCTCAAAGAATTCTAACGAATTTGTCAGATATGACCTCTCTTTGACGAAGCGGTGCTGACTCAACCCTATTTTACCATGCATTTCCAAGTACTCAACAATTTCATCCTTAATAATGGTCTCCAAGATCTTACCCACGACCAAGGTCAGGCTAACTGACCTATAATTTCCCATCTTCTGCCTCCCTCCCTGCTTAAACAGGGGTGTTACATTAGCCTTTTTCCAGTCCTCTGGGACCTTCCCTGATTCCAGTGATTCCTGAAAGATCACCACCAATGCCACAACCATCTCCTTAGCTATCTCCTTCAGAATCCTGGGGTGTGGTCCATCCAGTCCAGGTGATTTATCCACCTTCAGACCTTTCAGCTTCCCTAGCACCTTCTCCTTAGTGATGGTCACTACATTTACCTCTGTCCCCTGACTCTCTTGAAGTTCTGGCATGTTACGGGTATCTTCCACCGTGAAGACTGATACAAAGCACCCATTTAGTTCTTCCGCCATTTCTTTGCCCCCCATTACTACTTCTCCAGCCTCATTTTCCAGCAGTCCAATGTCCATTCTTGCCTCTCTCTTACCTTTTATATATCTGAAAAAAACTCTTGCAATCTTCTTTTATATTACTAGCCAATAATGTGTTAGCATTTTACATATCTTCTTCCTCGTCTCTCACATCACTGATAGACAATGTAATCGAGCAAAACCTACTCAGCAACATTCAGTTTAGACTCCTTCAGGTTCCATTAGCTCCAGACATTGTCACACCCTTAATCCAAACACAGACATTAGATCAACTCTGAGAGTAGAGTTGGTAAGAAGGTTGAGTTTAGCATCAGAGAGCTTGCTTAAAAGTAAAATTCTCCATTTATTGGAGTAATTCCTGACACAAAAGCAGGAGGTAATGGTTGCTAGGAGCTGATCTCTGCAGCCCCAGAATTTCACAGGCATCTTTGACCCAACCATCTGAAATTTTCTCCTCAATGATTTCCAGAGGCTTGGAGATTCAACAATCTTCAGTTATATTTATAGTTCCTCATAGAATGAAGCAGCGCATGCCAGCCTATGGCAGGCTCATGTTTGGGTTCACAGTAACAGATAACATTAATAACACATCAATATAAAGCAATAACCACTGCCAACAAGAGAAGTCCCAATCACCTTAGCCTCACCTTAATGCATGGATTGGAGCTTTAAATAATTTATGAATCACACAGTGGTCAAGGAACAAGACGGAGAGATTTTTATGAAATGTAATCCCAGTAAAACTATTTCACTCCTAGTTATTGATATTCTCTCTCGCAATCATGTTGAATTTAGAATCAAGCTTCTAACCACTGCAAGAAAAGTGAATCGGCATAATTGCTCTCCTGGGAAATATTGGTTTCCTTAGCTCAATCCTTCATCGAAAGAGACACACATACATACACACGCACAGACATACACACACAGACATATAAACATAGACATACATTCGCACACACAGATATATTTATAGTTATATATACACAGAGATAGATAAATACAATGTTGAAAAAGAACTGAGGATCTATCATATTTCACAGGAGAGATTCAGTATTTGGCAGGCAGCTGAGACCTGGATAATTAAATGAGGATAGATGGGACATCATGGAGAGAGTGCATATAATAAAAAAGCAAAAGCTGTGGAGATAGATGGACAAACAACCCAAGAGAACATATATGTCTGCTTTTCAATGTATAATGTACCATGTTTGACATTGTACTCTATCCTGCTGGGTCTATTCACCAGTAAATGACTTATATTCAGCATCATGGACGGTGTATTCTGCCTCTGGCTGTTCTCCCTTAAAATGATAAATGTTATTCGTGAATGAGCAATAACTTTATGCAGCGCTCAATTCTCAGAAGGCCCCGATTCCTTTCATCTTGGAGACTGTATTTAAATCCAGTGTGTCACAGGCTGTTCCCAAAGTCAGATGATATTTCTGTAAATGGATTATAAAATGATCTGTCCAGAATTTGAGGGGATCAGCCCAGTTAAATAAATAATCATTAGCATTGTTTGTCTATGGTTTGCCAAAGAGTTAATACAGTTATTTCTGGATGATAGAATTATTTTTTGTACTAACACATTAACACAACGTGATTTCATTTTCTCCAAAATACACAGACAATTTTTCAATTCTGTGAATGCAAGATTTTCTAAAATCAATTTATTTCAACAAAAAAAGCACAGAATTTAAAGCTCAAAGCTCAAAATTAAGCATTTTTTTAATGATGATAAGTATATATTTTTAAAGTTCCCATGCCAGGCGGTTTATTACAGTTGAGCAAGTAATTGGGTCAGTAAATGTTCATGTATTCTCTTGTGTTGTGCTTCAGGGCGCTGATGAGACAAGAGAAAGCAAAAGATACGTAAATAAGGCAATGAAATTCTGAAATCAAACAATCCAACAGATGATCTTTGTGCAATCCTCACTGCATTCCCAATCATGCACCATCTTTATATTTGTACAGTTGAGGAATTGAGAGGAAAAGGTCAGCATTTCTACCATCCCAAAGGCAACAAAAGTCAGAGTTCACCAGATGACGAAAATGTCTGGGTGTGAGATAAGCAGAAAGTATTTGTGAATGACAGATGGCAGATTAGAACATAGAACAGTACAGCACAGAACAGGCCCTTCGGCCCACGATGTTGTGCTGAGCTTTCTCTGAAACCAAGATCAAGCTATCCCACTCCCTATCATCCTGGTGTGCTCCATGTGCCTATCCAATAACCACTTAAATGTTCCTAAAGTGTCTGACTCCACTATCACTGCAGGCAGTCCATTCCACACCCCAACCACTCTCTGCGTAAAGAACCTACCTCTGATATCCTTCCTGTATTTCCCACCATGCACCCTATAGTTATGCCCCCTTGTTATAGCTCCATCCACCCGAGGAAATAGTCTTTGAACGTTCACTCTATCTATCCCCTTCATCATTTTATAAACCTCTATTAAGTCTCCCCTCAGCCTCCTCCGCTCCAGAGAGAACAGCCCTAGCTCCCTCAACCTTTCCTCATAAGACCTACCCTCCAAACCAGGCAGCATCCTGGTAAATCTCCTCTGCACTCTTTCCAGCGCTTCCACATCCTTCTTATAGTGAGGTGACCAGAACTGCACACAATATTCCAAATGTGGTCTCACCAAGGTCCTGTACAGTTGCAGCATAACCCCACGGCTCTTAAACTCCAACCCCCTGTTAATGAAAGCTAACATACTATAGACCTTCTTCACAGCTCTATCCACTTGAGTGGCAACCTTTAGAGATCTGTGGATATGGACCCCAAGATCTCTCTGTTCCTCCACAGTCTTCAGGACCCTACCTTTGACCCTGTAATCCACATTTAAATTAGTCCTACCAAAATGAATCACCTCACATTTACATAAGAACATAAGAACATAAGAAATAGGAGCAGGAGTAGGCCATCTAGCCCCTCGAGCCTGCCCCGCCATTCAATAAGATCATGGCTGATCTGACGTGGATCAGTACCACTTACCCGCCTGATCCCCATAACCCTTAATTCCCTTACCGATCAGGAATCCATCCATCCGCGCTTTAAACATATTCAGCGAGGTAGCCTCCACCACCTCAGTGGGCAGAGAATTCCAGAGATTCACCACCCTCTGGGAGAAGAAGTTCCTCCTCAACTCTGTCTTAAACCGACCCCCCTTTATTTTGAGGCTGTGTCCTCTAGTTTTAACTTCCTTACTAAGTGGAAAGAATCTCTCCGCCTCCACCCTATCCAGCCCCTGCATTATCTTATAAGTCTCCATAAGATCCCCCCTCATCCTTCTAAACTCCAACGAGTACAAACCCAATCTCCTCAGCCTCTCCTCATAATCCAAACCCCTCATCTCCGGTATCAACCTGGTGAACCTTCTCTGCACTCCCTCCAATGCCAATACATCCTTCCTCATATAAGGGGACCAATACTGCACACAGTATTCCAGCTGCGGCCTCACCAATGCCCTGTACAGGTGCATCAAGACATCCCTGCTTTTATATTCCATCCCCCTCGCAATATAGGCCAACATCCCATTTGCCTTCTTGATCACCTGTTGTACCTGCAGACTGGGCTTTTGCGTCTCATGCACAAGGACCCCCAGGTCCCTTTGCACGGTAGCATGTTTTAATTTGTTTCCATTGAGATAGTAATCCCATTTGTTATTATCCCAAAGTGTGTAACCTCGCACTTCTCAACGTTATACTCCATTTGCCATATCCTCGCCCACTCACTCAGCCTGTCCAAATCTCTCTGCAGATCTTCTCCGTCCTCCACACGATTCACTTTTCCACTTTACATTTATCAGGGTTAAACTCCATTTGCCATTTTTCAACCCAGCTTTGCATCCTATCTATGTCTCTTTGCAGCCTACAACAGCCCTCCACCTCATCCACTACTCCACCAATCTTGGTGTCATCAGCAAATTTACTGATCCACCCTTCAGCCCCCTCCTCTAAGTCATTAATAAAAATCACAAAGAGCAGACGACCAAGCACTGATCCCTGTGGCACTCCGCTAGCAACCTGCCTCCACTCCAAAAATTTTCCATCCACCACCACCCTCTGTCTTCGATCAGACAGCCAGTTACCTATCCAATCGGCCAACTTTCCCTCTATCCCACACCTCCTCACTTTCATCATAAGCCGACCATGGGGGACCTTATCAAACGTCTTACTAAAATCCATGTATATGACATCAACTGCCCTACCTTCATCAACACACTTAGTTACCTCCTCAAAAAATTCAATCAAATTTGTGAGGCATGACTTGCCCTTCACGAATCCGTGCTGACTATCCCGGATTAATCCGCATCTTTCTAAATGGTTGTAAATCCCATCCCTAAGGACCTTTTCCATCAATTTACCAACCACCGAAGTAAGACATACCGGTCTATAATTACCAGGGTCATTTCTATTCCCTTTCTTAAACAGAGGATCAACATTCGCCATTCTTCAGTTCTCTGGCACCATCCCCGTGGACAGTGAGAACCCAAAGATCAAAGCCTAAGGCTCTGCAATCTCATCCCTTGCTTCCCAAAGAATCCTAGGATATATTTCATCAGGCCCAGGGGACTTATCGACCTTCAGTTTATTCAAGACTGCCAGGACATCCTCCCTCCGAACATCTATTTCCTCCAGCCTATTAGCCTGATTGATAATACAAACAAGAGATCGGCTGAATACAGAAAGTTCAGAGATGAAGTGAAAAAGGAAATAAGAGGGGCAAAGAGAAAGTATGAGAGGAGACTGGCAGTTAAGATAATGAGGAATCTGGCAGTCCACAGAAGTGAGACTAGCTGAACAGCAGTTACAGAGAGCTAACACACATACATTGGGCAGAATGGCCTCTTTCTGTGCTGTATGCATTCTGTGGTTAAATTGCATGTTCTGATTACAAGCGCCGGTGGATTCGGTGTTTCTGCTGAAATATCCGTGCATTTAATTTCCAGCACTTTACAATCATTTCCTATTGGCTGAGTCATGGTGCCTAACACCATGACTCAGCCAATAGGAAATTGAAATGAACAATGTTATTGCCATATATGTATACATCCTCTAACAACTCTGCAATCAGAGTCAAATCCACGATCATCATCATCAGAGCATTCATTCATGAAAAGTTAAATCATAAACAGTGTACAGTCTGGAAGAAATTTAAGTTATGTATGTGTTAATGTTCAGTATGACAGCGTTAAACTAAATGATGTTGATTATTCCATGTTCCTTTAAAATTAATGAATGGAAAATCATGTGATGCATCCCCCAATTTTTAGATATTTGTCTGGCCGTTCACGTCCTGCTGCCGCTGTGAGAATTTGACGCCAAGTCTCCGCTCACTGCAGCGGGACTGGAGAATCCCAGTCACCGCGGAGGTCAGAGAATCTGACACCTTTTAGCACCACATCATAGTGAGGTTTTGGGAATATATTTTAGATTTCACCTCAATGAGCGATAAGAAAGTTGAGTCAGCAATGATGGTAAACTTGGGAATATAGCACTTTGTAAGAAGCTTCGGGAAATGACATAATGCAAAGATTATGTTGATTTGGAATTGATTAAAATTAAGGAATGTCTTCTCTTTACCAAGTACACTTGGTTGAATATTGCCGGGGCCGCGGCTGGAGATAAGAGACTGGGGCTGGGCGAGGGTCAGGCTGGGTCAGGTCAGGGGGCCTCGTCAGGTGGGAAAGAGGATCAGACTGGGCTGGAGCTGGGCCAGGGGCTGGGGCTAAGGCTGGAGCTGGAGCTGGAGCCAGGACTGGGAGAGGGTCAGGCTGGGTCAGGTCAGGTCAGGTCAGGGGGCCTCGTAAGGGGGGGAGAGAGGGTCGGGTGGGGTTGGGTGGTTTAGTCGGGTCAGGGAAGTGGTAGGAGAGGGATTCAGGTTTGGCTACTGCGATGGAGTGGGTTAGTCGGGCTGGAGTTGGGGGATGGGACAGGGTGGGGACTGGTGGTGTGAAGGACAGTCAAGTCACGGGTGGTGATCAGTTGTGGTGCTCAGTTCACTTACACTGGCTAGACAAGGTTACCATTTCCTCGGTAAGTACCCAGGTAAGTCTGGAGTATCTGGCCCAAGTTTTCGATCCTGTGCTCAAGATTCATACCGAGTCCAGAGCAGCATAGAAACATAGAAGATAGAAGCAGGAGGAGGCCATTCGGCCCTTCGAGCCTGCTCCGCTATTCATTACGATCATGGCTGATCATCCAACTCAATAGCCTAATCCTGCTTCTTTCCCATAACCCTTGATCCCATTCACCTCAAGCGCTATATCCTCCGCCTCTTGAATACATTCAATGTTTTGGCATCAACTACTTCCGTGGTAATGAATTCCACAGGCTCACTATGCTTTGGGTAAAGAAATGTCTCCTCACCTCTGTCCTAAATGGTCTACCCAGAATCCTCAGACTGTGAGCCCTGGTTCTGGACTCCCCACCATCGGAAACATCCTGTCTCTATGAGATCCCCCCTCATTCATCTGAACTCCAGTGAAAACAATCCTAGTCAATCTCTCCTCAAACATCCCAATTTACAGTCATTCAGGCAGTAAGTTGCCTTCTTGTTTTTGCTTCCAAAGTGAATCATGCCTTCCTCCCTTTGATCCCTTTCTTCCCATTTTTGAAAATATTTGAAAAATATTTGAACATTTTTGAAAATATGCAATGTTTTGACCTCAGCTGAATAATAGTGAATTCCACACATTCACACTCTCTGGCTGAAGAAATTTCTCCTTATCTCAATCCTAAATGATTTACCCGTATCGTCAGACTGTGACCCCTAGTCTGTTAGAATTGTCCATGTTTCTAGAAAGCAACCCATCGGAAGGTTGAACCTTCTGGACAATTTCAGCAGACAAGTATACTCAGGAATTCTGGGAGTCCTGACTGACACCTCCCAACCAAAGTTCCATTTTCAACAATCTGAATACCATAAGATTTGGGTCAATATTTTCTCCGTTTAGGAAGTTTTGGAAGAATGTTAATTCAGTGAATAGGGACTGATGGGTGGAACCTTCACGTCCTGCCCGCCACAGGAATCATAGCAGGCGGGGGCAGATCATGCAAACATCCATTGACCTCAGGCGGGAAATTCCGGCCTTGGGGTGAGCACGGCTGGAAATCCCGCCCTGATGTGTTTTGCCTTCCGTGAATAGTTGAATCAACTTTTGGAAAAGCGAATAAGCATTTGTGTTATTGCTATAAACACCCTCTTTCATATCATTTCTACCAGAAATACAGCAGTCTTGGGCCACACTCCAGTGAATTAAACTTAGTTGCTCCTCCTGTCTTCCCCTCATTCAAGATTGCTGCCACTTACTGTCAAACAGTGATTATTATTTTAACCTAATTAGTTATATTACTATTACTTAATCGAGGAGATGATGACCTAGTGGTATTATCACTAGACTAATAATCCAGAAACTCAGCTAATGTTCTGGGGACCTGGTTTCGAATCCCGCCACAGCAGATAGTGGAATTTGAATTCAATAAAAGATATCTGGAATTAAGAATCGACTGATGGTAAGATTCCACCCACCTGCCTCAACTGCTTTCTGTGGTAGTCAATTCAACAGACTGACCACTCTTTGCATGAAGAAATGTCTCTTCATCTCAGTTATAAATGATTGACCCCGTATCCTCAGACTGTGACCCTTGGTTCTGGGCTCCCCCACCATCGAGAATCATCTATCCTGTCTCGTCCTGTTAGGATTTTATAGGTTTCTATGAGATTCTACCCCCCCCCCCCCCCCCCCCCCGCCCCCATTCTTCTCAACTCCAGTGAATATAATCCTAACCAACTCAATCTCTCCTCATACGTCAGTCCTGCCATCCGAGGAATCAGTTTGGTAAACTTTCTCCGCATTCCAGCTAGATCAAGGACCTTTCTCAGATAAGGACACCAAAACTGCACACAATACTCCACGTGTGGCCTCACCAAGGCCCTGTATCATTACAGCAATACATCCCTGCTCCTGCACTCGAATCCTGTCACAATGAAGCCAACATACTATTTGCCTTCTTTACCGCCTGCTGCACCTGCATGCTTACCTTCAGCAACTGGTGTACGAGGACACCCAGGTCTCATTGCACATTTCCCTGCCTGAATTTATGGACATTCAGATAGTAATCTGTCTTCCCGCTTTTGCTACCAAAACGAATTATATCACATTTACCAAACTAAATTGCATTTGCCATGCATTTGCCCACTTTCTCAACCTGTGCAAATTACACTGAAGCATCTCGACATCCTCCTCACAGCTCACCCTCCCACCCATCCTTGAGCCATCTATAACATTTAGTTCCCTCATCTAAATCAATAATATATATGGTGAATAGCTGGGGTCCCAGCACTGATCCCTGCCATACCCCACTAGTCACTGCCTGCCACTTTAGTAAGGTGTTTGACAAGATCCCACATGGCAGACTGGTACAAAATCTAAAATCACATGGGATTTGGGTGGGCTGGCTAGATGGATATAGAACTGGCCTGGTCATAGAATACAGTAAGAGTTTTAACAACACCAAGTTAAAGTCCAACAGGACTTTAACCTGGTGTTGTTTAAACTCTTACTATGTTTACCCCAGTCCAACGCTGGCATCTCCACATCATGACTGGTCATAGAAGACAGAGAGTAGCGGTGGAAGGGTGTTTTTCAGAATGGAGATCTGTAGCTAATGGTGTTCCGCAGGGATCAGTGCTGGGCCTCTATAGTATGTATAAATGATCTGGAGGAAAATGTGGGTGGTTTGATTAGTAAGTTTGCAGATGACATGAAGATTGGTGGAGTTGCTGATAGTGCCGGGGATTGTCAGAGGATACAACAGGACATAGATAGATTGGAGACTTGGGCACAGAAATGGCAGATGGAGTTTAATCCAGACAAGGGCAGCACAGTAGCACAGTGGTTAGCACTGCTGCTTCACAGCTCCAGGGACCTGAGTTCGATTCCCAGCTTGGGTCACTGTCTGTGTGGAGTTTGCACATTCTCCTCGTATCTGCGTGGGTTTCCTCCGGGTGCTCCGGTTTCCTCCCACAGTCCAAAGATGTGCGGGTTAGGTTGATTGGCCATGCTAAAATTGCCCCTTAGTGTCCTGAGATGCATAGGTTAGAGGGATTAGCGGGTAAATATGTAGGGATATGGGGGTAGGGCCTGGGTGGGATTGTGGTCGATGCAAACTCGATGGGCCGAATGGCCTATTTCTGCACTGCAGCATTTCTATGATTTCTATGAAATGCAAGGTGATGCATTTTGGAGGATCAAATTTAGGTGCAAAATATACAGAATCCTTAGTGTTGTGGGAAATTCACCACTTCGGAGTCAGACTTGGAGGTTCAACAAACAGTTTTATTCGGACAAAGCTTTGGGAGAAGCGCTGGCACTCCGCAGTACTGGCAGTCACCTTCTCAACTACACAATGGTAGCTGAGCACCTTTTATACTTTTTAGATAATAGACAGTACGGACATTGGCCGTTGGCACATCGTTACAAGTTGAGTAGACAGGTACGGACATCGACAGTTAACACATCATTGTACATAGAGTAGATACATTTATGCAGTTATATCCTCTATCAATGGCTGATCTTGTTATATACATTTATGCATTTATGTCCCCATCAGTGGCTGATCTCATTATCAAACTCATTGTTCTGGGTCTGCTTTTATCTCAAGTTTAAGGTGCCTCAAGGTCTGACCTGTTTCCTGCAGTAATTTAAACACTACAGGTTTTAACTCTTTGTGTAATGTCTGTGCCCAAAGTCAGTGCCTCTTAATGTCCTTTCCCAGAGTCCATTTTGTGTGCCAGGTAACCATTTTGTGTCCTTTACTTTGATTTCACTCCAACATTAGGAACATTAACATACAGAGGGACCAGGACATGCAGGTTTACAGTTCCCCAAAAGTGGCAACACAGGTGGCCAAGGTGTTTAAGAAGGCATATGGCATGCTTGCCTTCATCAGCTGGGGCACTGAGTACAAGAGTTGGGAAATCATGTTGCAGCTACATAAAACCTTGGTTAGGTCGCATTTGGAGTATTGCGTCAGGTTCTGGTCACCACACTACCAGAAGGACATGGAAGCTTCGGAGAGAGTGCAAAGAAGGTTCACCAGGATGTTGCCTGGCCTCGAGGGTGTTGGCTATGAGGAGAGATTGAATAAACTAGGATTGTTTTCATTGGAAAGACGGAGGCTGAGGGGAGACCTGATAGAGGTCTACAAAATTGAGAATTTCTCCTCTACGGTATTGTTACTAATTTGACTTATCCAATCTATATGCAGGTTAAAGTCATCCATAGTTACAATTGTTCCTTTATCACGTGTCTCCAATTTCCTGTTTAATGCCATCCTGAACATCATCATGACAGTTTGGAGGTCTATGTATAACCCCCAATAATGGTTTTTGCCACTTGGTGTTTCTGAGCTCTACCCAGACAGATTCCACATCGTCAGAGCTAACAGGGAAAATTTTCCCGTTCCACCCACCATGTGAATCGGAACGGGTGAGGGGCGGACGATGGAAAGGTTCGTTGACCTCGGGCAGGATTTTCCAGTGCGGCTGGAAATACCGCCCAATATCTTTCAACAAAGAACAAAGAATAGTTTTTCCATTGGGTAAAATCTGACATACTCCTACATTTATGTACATTTAGTGTATATGGTTGCATTGTTTCAGCTGGATTATGTGAAACAAAATTGAGAAGTTAAATTGTAAGGAAGAAAATAGCTAGGTTATTCTCACTTAAGCTCAGGTATTGCAGATAACTTAACTTCACAAAATGGTAAACTAAAGCACAGACTTCCCCTCAGATCCTCTTTGCATTTCCTGAGCATTTGATAAAGACAGATAATGAAGATCTTCCAACAAATTATTTCATTATTCAAAACTAAAACCATAACTTTACTGATATCAAAACAGTGACATCTCAGCCTGTAAACTCTGCTCCTGTCTTCTGGTGTGACACAGCTGAGAGTGGCAGCTTGTTGTTGTGTATAACGTGTATCTCTGCTTGAGTGGGATGTCATTTCACCATGCTGGCTGGAGAAAGAGCAATGAACTGGAGAACATCATTCACTATTGTTTCCAATTTCCTGAAGAATTTTTCAGAAAAGCTGCAATGTATATTTTGGCAAATAGACTTCTCGTAAGCATTAGTTTCTCTATTTGGCTGTTTAGTTCTTCCAACTTCTAAAGTTAAAAGCAGAAAATGGGGATTCCCCCATTTTTACAGCTAATTGCCTGAGGTAGCTGAACCACAAAATGGAGAAGGTCCCACCTTCATTCCTAAACATTTAAAATTCATTCTTCAGATCGAGACTTTGCTGCCAAGGTCTGCATTTGTTGCCCATTTCGAACATCCTCACTTCTGACCAAAAGATGGAATGAAAGTCATTGATGAAGCGGCAAAAGATAGTTGGGCCTAGGATACTACTCTGAGGAACATCAATGGCAATGTCCTGGGACTGAGATGATTGGCTTCCAACAGCTACAACCACCTTCCTTTGTGTCGGATATGGGTTTAAGGGAAAATTGTGTCTAACTTAATGACACACTTGATATACAGCATGCCTGATACATGACATGCCTGATACGCAACACACCTGATAGACTTGATCATTGCAAATTTATTTCCCACTTGATTTCCATTGAATATCATAGACTTCCTAAAGTGCAGAAAGAGGCCATTTAGCCCATTGACTCTGTACCAAATTTCCTGCAAAGAACCCCACCCAGGCCCTATCCCCATAACCCCATGTATTTAACCCACTAATCCCTCTAATCTACACTTCTTGGGACACTAAGAGGCAATTTAGCATGGCCAATCCACCTAACCTGCACATCTTTGGACTGTGGGAGGAAACTGGAGCACCCGGAGGGAACCCATGCAGACACGGGGAGAACGTGCAAACTCTACACAGACAGTCACCCAAGATCGGAATTGAACTCAAGTTCCTGGCGCTGTGAGGCAGCAGTGCTAACCACTGTGCCACCGTGCTGTCCAATTCAATTATATTGAGGTGGTTTTGGAACAGAGCAGCTGAACAGCTGATGCAGCATTGTTTGTTTTTGCTGCCCCTTTGCCCGATTTCATCCCGAATTCTCTCTTGAATTTTTATCCAGAGTCTGTTGATTTCATTAATTGTATGTTTGACAGTCTCAGCTATTAAGTTCTAATGTACTGCTAAGCTAAATATAGTTTACACCCAGTTATTGATAATTGCTGGTCGCCGCAGTAATCACACCATGAGTGCATAACGATGAAAATCTGACATCTGTTTCCATTGTGTGACATGCAAAATTATTCCTCATGAGATGCTGGGCCAATGAACTAACAATCAGAATCTTTCTCAAAGCAAATTGCTCTGGCTGTTGTGAACTTGACTGATAATGCTTCTGGTGATCTGTGAGAAAGAAGTAGAATCCTTTCACTCAGCTTTCTGTGCTAATGTAACTAACATATTCAAATCAGATTGAATAGTGTCTCATTGATACAAGCCCTCTTAAAGAAATGGTAACTAAAATGGGCTGAATTTTCAAATCTCACCCTTATGATGATACATTTTTTATTCATTCATGTGGGTGTCTGGCAAACCCTCCTGCAGTCTTCATTGAACCAGAGTTGATCTTCTGGCTTGACAGTAATGGTAGAGTGGGGGATATGCCAGGCCATGAGGTTACAGATTGCGATTGAGTAAAATTCTGCTGCTGCGGATGGGCCCACAAGCCTCCTGGCTGCCCAGTTTTGAATTGGCCTTTTTCTGGGCGCAAAGCTGATCCTGCCGGCAAAACCGACCGAGAACATTTCATGCGTGCCAAACCGGGCTCAAACCTAATTCCTGCCCTCGCACACAATCTTAACGGCACAGCGAGCCAGTAGGATCGCGTCTTCGAAACCTCACAAACTTCTGAGAGAAAACATTTCTCCTCACATCTGTCTTAAATGAGTGACCCCTTATTTTTAAATAGTGACCCCAAGTTATAGATTCTCCCACATTCACCCTGTCAAGACCCATCCAGATCTTATGGAAGGAATTTTCCCATCCTGCCTGAGACAGGGACCATGCAAAGGTCCGTTGACCTCAAGTGGGATTTTCCAGTCTTGGGACGAGCGCAGCTGGAAAGTCCCGCTCTATATGTTTCAATCCAGTCACCACTTATCCCTCTAAATGCCAGTGGATACAAGCCTAGCCTCTGCAACCTTTCCTCATTAGACAACCTGCCCATTCCAGGTTTCAATCTAGTAAACCTTCTCTGAATCTTTTCCAATCTATTTATATTTTCCCTTAAATAAGGAGACCAAAACAACACACAGTAGTACAGATGTGGACCAATGCCCTGCAGAACTGAAGCATAACCTCCCTACTCTTGCATTCAATTTCCCTTGCAATAACGATAATTATTAACCTTGTTAATTACATACTGCACTGAATATTATTAGCCTTTTATGATTAATGCAGTAGGACATCCAGATCCTTCTGCATCTCAGAGCTCAGCAACCTCTCACCATTTTGATAATATACTTTTTCATTCTCTCTGCCAAAATGGACAAGCTCACACCTTGGACAGCAGCCCAGAAAACTATGCTGCAGTGGATTACTGAGGGATTAGAATAGCATACTCTCTGAAGATGACAGCGTTGATCCAACCAGGAATACCATTTCATCAGTGTTCTTGCAGTTCCTGTCTGCCAGCCAGCACTAACCACCTGGGCCAAGGTGGTGAATTTGAACCTGAGACATTTGGGTCCAAGGCTGCTCAAAGTCATCCAACAAGAACATCTGTAACTCCCCCATTGAATGCCATGTCATTCTGCACATCAAACAGTGCCAGAGGTGCCAAAAATCTGCTACAGAGCTGAATTTTATGGTCCCTATTTCATTTCCCATTTGGCTTAATTCCAATTCAAATAGGGGATTAAATGTAATATTTCCAGATTTGCTGATGACAGAAAACTAGGTGGGAATGTAAATAGTGAGGAGGGTGCAAGGAGGCTTCAAGAGGATTTATGACAGACTAACAATGTGTAAGAACATGGCAGGCTGAATATAATATGAATAAATGTGAAGATATTCACTTTGATAGAAAAAACGAAAAGGCAGAATATTTCTTAAATGGTGAGAGGTTGGGCAATGATGATGTCCAAAGGAATTTGGGTATCTTTGTTCATGAGTCATTAAAAGCCAACATGCAGGTGCAGCAAACAATTATTCAGGAAGGGAACTAGGGAAAACCAGGAATTATATGCCAGTGAGTCTAACATCAGTGGCAGGAAAACTATTGGAAAAAATTCTGAGGGGCAGAATTAATCTCCACTTGGAGAGACAAGAATTAATCAAGGACAGTCAGCGTGGCTTTGTCAAAGGGGGATCATGTCTTACAAATTTGATTGAATTTTTCAAGAAGGTGACGAGGTGTGCAGATGAGGGCAGTGCAGTGGGAGAGTCAACATGGACTTCAGTCAGGCTTTTAACAAGATCCCACATGGGACAGATGAAAAAGGGAAGAGCCCATGGGATCCAGGAAAATTTGGCAAACTGGATCCAAAATTGGCTTAGCAGCAGGAGACAGGGTGATAGTGGAAGGTTGTTTTTGTGACTGGAAGCCTGTGTCCAGTGCTGTTCCGCAGGGATCAGTGCTGGGTCCATTGCTGTTTGCAGTGTACATTAATAATCTGGATGTGAATGTGGGGATACGATCACAGATGACACAGAAATTGGTGGTGTGGTAAATAGTGAGGAGGAAAGCCTTGGTTTACAGGATGATATAGACGGACTGGTCTGATGGGCAGAACAGTGACAAATGGAATTTAACCCTAAAAAGTGAGAGATAATGTATTTTGGGAGGACTAACAAGACAAGGGAATACACAATGAACGGTAGGATACTAGGAAGTATAGAGGAGCAGAGGGACCTTGGGGTGCATGTCCATAGATCTCTGAAGACAGCAGGACAGATAGATAAGGTGGTTAAAAAGGCATATAGAACATAGAACATAGAACATTACAGCGCAGAACAGGCCCTTCGGCCCACGATGTTGCACCGACCAGTTAAAAAAAAAATGCTTACCTTTAATAACAGGAGCATAGAATGTAAGAGCATGTTATGATGGAGCTGGAGCTGTATAGAATACCACAGTTAAAGTATTGTGTACAGTTCTGGTCATCACACGATAGGAAGTAAGTGATTACACCAGAGGAATTGCAAAGGAGATTCACCAGGATGCTGCCCAGGCTGGAATGTTTCAGCGATGAAGAGAGGCTGGATAGACTGGGATTGTTTTCCTTGGAGCGGAGAAAGCCGAGGGGGAGGACCTGATTAAGATGTATAAAATTAAGGGACATAGACAGGGTGAATAGGAAGAAACCTTTCTTCTTAGCAGAGGGGTCAATGACCAAAGGACAAAGATTTAGCTTAAGGGTCAGGAGGTTTATAGGAGATGTGAGGAAAGCTTTTTCACCCAGAGGGAGTTGGGAATCTGGAACTCGCTGCCTGAAAGGGTGGCAGAGGCGAGAACCCTCAGAACATTTCAGGAACATTAGATGAGCAATTGAAATGCCATCGCATACAAGGTTACGGACCAAGTACCGGAACATGGAATGGCCCCCATGGATACAATGGGCCAAAGGGCCTCTTTCTGTGCTGCCAAAACTCTATGGCCAGAATTTTCCGGCTGTTTACGCTGGCGAGATATACTGGTCCCACCAATGGTGCACTCTCACCACTGGGTTTCCCGGTGCTTTGGGATGCAGTTAATGGGAGATCCCGTTGACTGTAGCGGGTCCAGAAGATCCTTCCACTGGCGAATGACATGTCGTCTCCCAAAACCCACCGCAGTGGGGCTAGATGACTATGACTCAAATTAGGAAGACAAATGGTTCATTGGCCTTTGTCACAAGGGGATTAGACTATAGGTGTAAATATGTCTTGTTACAATTGTACAGAGCCTTGGTGAGACTGCATCTGGAGCATTGCTACAGTTTTGGTCTCCTTATCTAAGAAAGGATATATTTACCATAGACGGAGTGCAATGGAGGTTCACCAGACCAATCCCTGAGAAGGCAGGACTGTCACGTAAAGAGATATAAAAGAGAGGAAATTGAGCCCGTATCCCTCAAGTTTCAAAAGATGAGATGCGATCTCATTGAAACTTACAAAATTCTTACAGGGCGTGACAGGGTAAATGTAGAATGAATGTTTCCCCTGGCTGATGATCTAGAGTAAGAAGTTTAACAACACCAGGTTAAAGTCCAACAGGTTTATTTGGTAGCAAAAGCCACACAAGCTTTCGAGGCTCTGAGCCCCTTCTTCAGGTGAGTGGGAATTCTGTTCACAAACAGAACTTATAAGACACAGACTCAATTTACATGAATAATGGTTGGAATGCGAATACTTACAACTAATCCAGTCTTTAAGAAACAAAACAATGGGAGTGGAGAGAGCATCAAGACAGGCTAAAAAGATGTGTATTGTCTCCAGACAAGACAGCCAGTGAAACTCTGCAGGTCCACGCAACTGTGGGAGTTACAAATAGTGTGACATAAATTCTGATTCTAGGATCGCATGATAAAGACTCAGGAGGAAAAAAGCAGAAATATTTATGTGAAATAGTGTGACATAAACCCAATATCCCGGTTGAGGCCGTCCTTGTGTGTGCGGAACCTGGCTATCAGTTTCTGCTCCGCGACTCTAAATTGAGTCTGTGTCTTATAAGTTCTGTTTGTGAACAGAATTCCCACTCACCTGAAGAAGGGGCTCAGAGCCTCGAAAGCTTGTGTGGCTTTTGCTACCAAATAAACCTGTTGGACTTTAACCTGGTGTTGTTAAACTTCTTACTGTGTTTACCCCAGTCCAACGCCGGCATCTCCACATCATGATGATCTAGAAACAGAGGACACAGGCTCAAAATAAGGGATCAACCATTTACGAGTGAGATGAGGAGGAATTTCTTCTCTCAGAGAGTGGCGAATCTTTGGAATTTTCTATCCTAGTGGGCTGTGGAGGCTCAATCATTGAGGATGTTCAAGACCAAAATTGATAGATGTCTGGATATTACTGATACCAAGGGATAATACGTGTAGGAAAATGATAACGAGGATGATTATCAGCCATGATCGAATGGAATAGCAGAGCAGGTGCGATGGACTGAATAGCGTATTTTTGCTTCTATGTTCCTAATTGGAATATTGTGGATAAGAGACAGGATGGCCTTGAAACTGTTACCTTATTGTAAAGTATCATTTCAAAATGGCTGACATGGTGGCACAGTGGTTACTGCTTCACAGCGCTAGGGACCCGGGTTCAATTCCAACCTTGGGTCACTGTCTGTGCGGAGTTTGCACGTTCTCCTCGTGTCTGCGTGGGTTTCCTCCAAGTGCTCCAGTTTCATCCCACCGTCTGAAAGATGTGCTTGTTAGGGTGTATTGGCCATGATAAAGTATAAAAGTTGGGGTCTGATGTTGCAGTTGTTTAGAACGTTGGTTCGGCGGCATTTGGAATACTGCGCCCAGTTCTGGTCGCCACACTACCAGAAGGACGTGGAGGCTTTAGAGAGAGTGCAGAGGAGCTTTACCAGGATGTTGCCTGGTATGGAAAGGCTTAGTTATGAGGAGAGATTGGGTAAACTGGGGTTGTTCTCACTGGAAAGACGGAGGATGAGGGGTGACCTAATAGAGGTGTATAAAATTATGAAAGGCATAGATAGGGTGAACGGTGGGAAGCTTTTTCCCAGATCGGTGATGACGTTCACGAGGGGTCATAGGTTCAAGGTGAAGGGGGGGAGGTTTAACACAGATATCAGAAGGACGTATTTTACACAGAGGGTGGTGGGGGCCTGGAATGCACTGCCGGGTAAGGTGGTGGAGGCGGACACACTGGGAACGTTTAAGACTTATCTAGATAGCCACATGAACAGAGTGGGAATGGAGGGATACAAAAGAATGGTCTAGTTTGGACCAGGGAGCGGCGCGGGCGTGGAGGGCTGAAGGGCCTGTTCCTGTGCTGTATTGTTCTTTGTTCTTTTGTTCTTTGTATAAACTCTCCCTCAGTGTACCCGAACAGGGACCGAAGTGTGGCAACTAGGAGATTTTCACAGTAACTTCATTGCAGTGTTAATGTAAGATTACTTGTGACACTAATAAATAAGCACTAAACTCTAAACTAAACTGGGATCAGCCATAGCAAATTCTGGAAAAGGAGAAAAGGAGAAGAATTTCTTTCATGGGACAGGTTGCATAGTTTGCACCTTGTTTGGCTGCAAAATAATCATTATTCCTGAACAGATCCAACAAGTTTGTAAAAGCAAAATGCTGCAGATGCTGGAATTTGAAACAAAAACAGCAAATTCTGGAAAATCTCAGCCGGTCTGACAGCATCTGTGGAGAGAGAATAGAGCTAATATTTCAAGTCGAGTTGACCCTTCGTCAGAGCTCATCCAGACTCGAAACGTTGGCTCTATTCTCTCGCCACAGATGCTGTTAGAGCTGCTGAGATTTTCCAGCATTTTCTGTTTTCCAACAGGTTTGTATTTGCTACGCATCAGTTGGTGCCGAATATTTTTCCGTTCTGATTAAAGATCATTCACAGATGCCGTCTGACCTGATTAGCGTTTCCAGCATTTTCAGTTCTATTTCTAACAGGTTTTTATTACTACGACAGAAAGAAAATACTTCCCATTTTTATCGATTGTTCAAAAACACTATATCTGTGAAATACTTCCTGCCGTATAGTTAAATATTCACATTATACATAGCGCAAACAAGTTAACAGATTAAACCCCTGACATTGTGCTCAATAGTTTAATTTACATTAGGTAATAAAGTTCTATTTTTGACAACTCTGACCCTTTCTCCATTTATAGTGTAGTTAACATGGCTCACAGATTTATATAAATGATCTGGAAGAAGGTGTAACTGGGGTGATCAGTAAGTTTGCGGAAGACACGAAAATGGCTGGACTTGCAGATAGTGAGGAACATTGTCAGAGGCTACAGAAGGATATAGGCTGGAAATTTGGGCAAAGAAATGGCAGATGGAGTTCAATCCTGATAAATGCGAAGTGATGCATTTTGGTAGAACTAACGTAGGGGGGAGCTATACAATAAATGGCAGACCATAAAGGGCATAGATCCGCAGAGGGACCTGGGTGTGCAAGTCCACAGATCCTTGAAGGTGACATCACAGGTGGAGAAGGTAGTGAATAAGGCATATGGCATGCTTGCCTTTATAGGACGGGGCATAGAGTATAAAAGTTGGGGCCTGATGTTGCAGTTGTATAGAATGTTGGTTCGGCCGCATTTGGAATACTGCGCCCAGTTCTGGTCGCCACACTACCAGACGGACGTGGAGGCTTTAGAGAGAGTGCAGAGGAGGTTTACCAGGATGTTGCCTGGTATGGAAGGGCTTAGTTATGAGGAGAGATTGGGTAAACTGGGGTTGTTATCACTGGAAAGACGAAGGATGAGGGGTGACCTAATAGAGGTGTATAACATTATGAAAGGCATAGATAGGGTGAACGGTGGGAAGCTTTTTCCCAGGTCAATGGTGACGTTCACGAGGGGTCATAGGTTTAAGGTGAGGGGGCGGGGGGGTGGGGGGGGGGTTGGGGGAGGTTTAACACGGATATCAGAAGGACATATTTTACACAGAGGGTGGTGGGGGCCTGGAATGCGCTGCCGGGCAAGGTGGTGGAGGCGGGGACACTGGGAACGTTTAAGACTTATCTAGATAGCCACATGAACGGAGTGGGAATGGAGGGATACAAAAGAATGGTCTAGTTTGGACCAGGGAGCGGCACGGGCTTGGAGGGCCGAAGGGCCTGTTCCTGTGCTGTTTTGTTCTTTGTTCACAGCTCAGACCTTATGTGAATAGACAATTGACACATGATTAAAAATAAAACCACTGTGCTCCAAATCCAAGATGTTAATTCATAGATTTATAGAAAAATGACTGGCTTCACCAACGTTCAATCAAATCCACATTGCAAACATTTCTGAACAAAATGATTGCACCTTTCTTGTAACAAAACCTTTACCGTCGCCCTGTGACATTTTTGCAGTCTTTCAGTCTGTGAACTCACTGGGCAACTGGGCACAATTCATACAAACACAATAAATCTTCAATCAAACATTACAATATAGTGGGGTCTTTAAACATTAACATTTCCTTATCAGCTTGCTTAATGATAGTTATTTTAAGGTAAATAAAATCTTTATGCCTGAAGCTACGTACTTTAATTAAATCTTTGAATATGTCCATTTCACAATCTAAGCAAGCGAGAATAAATAGTTGGTTCAGTCTGACGATGTTGACATAGATTGAATGCAGATTGTTATTGCTAATGGATACTGATGGCCTGAGAGAGGCAGCGAGTACTCCCTACCTTATTTGGTTGGTTACATCTTCAGTTGATAGGATTTATGGGTTTGGAACTTATCCAAATGGAAACAAAAGAAGGAATTTCAACAAAGTGGCTCAGGTCATAAAAACATAAGAACATAAGAAATAGGAGAAGGAGTAGGCCATCTAGCCCCTCAAGCCTGCTCCGCCATTCAATAAGATCATGGCTGATCTGATAGTGGGTTCAGTTCCACTCTCCCGCACGCTCCCCATAACCTTTAATTCCCTTAATGGTTAAAAATCTATCTATCTGTGACTTAAACACATTTAACGAGGTAGCCTCTACTGCTTCATTGGGCAGAGAATTCCAAAGATTCACTACCCTCTGGGAGAAGAAGTTCCTCCTCAACTCTGTTCTAAATTGACTCCCCCGTATTTTTAGGTGATGCCCCCTAGTTCTTGTTTCCATTGTAAGTGGAAATAACTTCACTGCTTCTACTCTGTCTAACCCCTTCATTATCTTATATGTCTCTATAAGATCTCCCCTCAACCTTCTAAACTCCAATGAGTACAGGCCCAGTCTACTCAATCTCTCCTCATAAGCTAACCCCCTCATCTCCGGAATCAACCTGGTGAACCTTCTGTGTACCCCCTCCAAAGCTAATATATCCTTTCTTAAATAAGGGGACCAAAATTGCACACAGTACTCTAGGTGCGGCCTCACCAGTACCCTGTACAGTTGCAGCATGACCTCCCTGCTTTTATACTCCACCCCTCTCGCGATAAAGGCCAACATTCCATTTGCCTTCTTGATTACCTGCTGCACCTGCAAACTGAGTTTTTGGGATTCATGCACAAGGACCGCTAGGCCCCTCTGCACAGTAGCATGTTGTAATTTTTCACCGTTTAAATAATAGTCCATTTTACTATTATTCCTTCCAAAGTGGATAACCTCACACTTACCAACATTATACTCCATCTGCCAGATCCTTGCCCACTCACTTAGCCTATCCAAATCTCTCTGCAGACTCTCTGTGTCAGAATATTAAATAATGTAAGCACCAAATTGGCAGAAAGTGAAGAGAGATCAATAGCATTGCACATTGATAACTGTTCATTGGTTATTTTCCTTCTCTCAATTAACCCTTAATAATAATCAACAATGATTTCAATAATTTCTGAAAGAGATTTCATTCAGGAAAAGAAAACTTTATTGGTAAATTTAGAATTTGTATTTTTAGAATTTGAAAGTACTGAAAAAAGAGACATGTTATTGAAACTTTTCATCTTGTACTCATTGGAATAGATTCACAAGAAATACCAATTGTAAAAGGAACAACAATTGATACTGCACGTGAAGGGGGTGTTGATTGGTTGGCAAATGGACTCTATGTAACATGATATATGAATTTCAGTGCCAATGCGATGCCTCATACGTCGGCCCTTCGTCCCAACAACTGATGGATTGTATCAAACAATAATTCCCTTCAACCGTTCACAACAGACAAAATATTGACTCTACCCAAGCAGCCTGTGCCTGCAAAACCCAATACAGTAGGCGGGATTTTACAGCCATGCGCATCCCAAAACCGAAAAATCCCACCCGAGGTCAACAGACCTTTCCATTGTCCACCCCTCGCCCGCTCTGATTCCCGTGGCGGGCAGAGTGGTAAAATTCCAGCTATTATGTCCAACACCAGATGTGATTCTGCAATTGGACAGCACATGCTAAACAATCCTGATTGTGCGAACAATTATACTGAATCACATTTAGGATTATCACTCAAGCTCGCAGTGTGACCCACTTATCCATGCTCGAAGCCACATATATTCACGCACAGGGCCCTGTCCTTTGCGGATAGAAGGATCGTATTTACATGATGCACCTTTTCAACTAAAGTTTATTTGTCAGTGTCACAAGTTGGCTTAACACTGCAATAAAGTTACTGTGAAAATCCGTGAGTCGCCACACTCCGGCGCCTGTTCGGGTACACTGGGAGAGAATTTAGCATGGCCAATGCACCTAACCAGCACGTCTTTCAGACCCTGGGAGAAAACCGGCGCACCCTGAGGAAACCCATGCAGACACGGAAGAACGTGCAGATTCTATACAGACAGTGACCCAAGCCGGGATTCGAACATAGGTTCCTGGCGCTGTGAGGTTGCCTCCCATCCATTGACTCTGTCTACACTTCCCGCTACCTTGGCAAAGCAGCCAGCATAGTTAAGGACCCCACGCACCCCGGACATTCTCTCTTCCACCATCTACCATCGGGAAAAAGATACAAAAGCCTGAGGTCACTTACTAACCGACTCAAGAACTACTTCCCTGCTGTCATCAGACTTTTGAATGGACCTACCTTGCATTAAGTTGATCTTTCTCTACACCTTAACTCTGACTGTAACACTACATTCCATACTCTCTCTTCCTTCTCTATGAACGGTATGCTTTGTCTGTATAGCACACAAGAAACAATACTTTTCACTGCATACTAATACATGTGACAATAATAAATCAAATCAAATCTACCACTGTGCCACCCAACTAAACAGAAGCTTAGGGACAGTCATGGTTCATTCTCTTGGCAACGCCTTAACCAATCAGATTTGACCCATGACAATGCCTTGACCAGAGTCAATCTGCTTGAATTTAAACAATAGTTTGGCAATTAATTGTTCCCTGATGCATTCTCCATGGCAACTCCTCTACCAATCAGAGTCTACTTGTCAATCGATCAGCATTCTTTTCCCATGGAGCACGGCGGCACAGTGGTTAGCACTGCTCCCTCACAGTGCCAGGGACCCCGGTTTAATTTCAACCTCAGGTTACTGTCTGTGTGGAGTTTGCGCATTCTCCCTGTGTCTGCATGGGTTTCCTCCGGGTGCCCCGGTTTCCTCCCACAGTCCAAAGGTGTGTGGGTTAGGTGGATTGGCCATGCAAAATTGCCCCTTAGTGTCAGGGGAATTAGCTAGAGTAAATGCATGGGGTTAAATTTAATTGAGTTTTTTGAAGGGGTAACCAAGAAGGTAGATGAGGACGGTGCAGTTGATGTTGTCTAAATGGACTTGAGCAAGGCCTTTGACAAGGTGCCGCATGGTAGGTTGTTGCATAAAGTTAAATCTCATGGGATCCAGGGTGAGGTATCTAAATGGATACAAAATTGGCTTCTTGACAGAAGCCAGAGCGTGGTTGTCGAGAGTTGTTTTTCAAACTGGAGGCCTGTGACCAGCGGTGTGCCTCAGGGATCAGTGCTGGGCCCACTGTTGTTTGTCATTTATATGAATGATTTGGATGAGAATATAGGAGGCATGGTTAGTAAGTTTGCAGATGACACCAAGATTGGTGGCATAGTGGACAGTGAGGAAGGTTATCTCTAATTGCAGCGGGATCTTGATCAATTGGGCCTGTGGGCTGACGAATGGCAGATGGAGTTTAATTTAGACAAATGCGAGGTAATGCATTTTGGTAGATTGAACCAGGGCAGGACTTACTCAGTTAATGGTAGGGTGTTGGAGAGAGTTACAGAACAAAGAGATCTAGGGGTGCATGTTCATAGCTCCTTGAAAGTGGAGTCACAGGTGGACAGAGTGGTGAAGAAGGCATTTGGCATGCTTGGTTTCATCGGTCAGAACATTGAATACAGGACTTGGGACGTCTTGTTAAAGTTGTACAAGACATTGGTAAGGCCACACTTGGAATACTGTGTGCAATTCTGGTCACCCTATTATAGAAAGGATAGTATTAAACTAGAAAGAGTGCAGAAAAGATTTACTAGGATACTACCGGGACTTGATAGATTGAGTTATAAGGAGAGGCTGAATAGACTGGGACTTTTTTCTCTGGAGCGTAGGAGGCTGAGGGGTGACCTTATAGAGGTCTATAAAATAATGAGGGACATAGCTGAGGTAGATTGTCAATATCTTTTCCCAAAGTTAGGGGAGTCTAAAACTAGAGGGCATAGGTTTAAGGTGAGAGGGGAGAGATACAAAAGTGTCCAGAGGGGCAATTTTTTCACAGAGGGTGGTGAGTGTCTGGAACAAGCTGCCAGAGGTAGTAGTAGAGGCGGTTACAATTTTATCTTTTAAAAAGCATTTAGATAATTACCTGGGTACGATGGGTATAGAGGGACATGGGCCAAAAGCGGGCAATTGGGATTAGTTTAGGGGTTTAAAAAGAAAGGGCGGCATGGACAAGTTGGGCCAAAGGGCCTGTTTCCATGCTGTAAACCTCTATGACTCTATGACTCTAATAGGGCCTGGGTGGGATTGTGGTCAGTGCAGACTCGATGGGCCGAATGTCCCCCTTCTGCACTGTAGGGATTCTATGATTCTACGATTCAAAATTGTTGTCCTTTACTATTGGTTGTCTTGCCTATCTCTCCTGATGAGTTCAAGACAAATTTCAACAGCATGGCTCTTTATTCAGCAAGTCCTGTATTACCAAATGATTACTTTCAGAATTATTGTTGAATGAAAATCATGTAAAAGAGCTGGGACCCTTCAGCAAAATTGGCACTATTCATGTTCAACATGAAACCATTCTGAATTATTAGAGCAGCGATGTCATTTATCACATTAGGGACCAAGGGGGTAATCTGTGGGTGGAGCCAGAGGACATTGGTAGAGTGTTGAATGAATACTTCACATCTGTCCTCACCCAAGAGAATGAGGACAATGGTATGGAATTCAGGGAGAGAAACTGAGATTCTTGAATAAGTTGTCAGAGGGAAGGACAAGATATTGGAGGTGTTGCCAGCCTTAAAATCTCCAGGTCCAGATGAATTGTGCCGTAGGTGCTATGGGAGGCAAGGGAGGAAATTGCAAAGGCTTTGACCCAAATTTTCAATTCCTCTCTGGCCACAGGGGAGGTGTCAGATGACTGGAGAATAATTATTGTTGTTCCACTATTTAAGAAGGTTGTAGAGATAAACCAGGGAACTACAGACCAGCAAGTCTCGCATCAATGGTAGGGAAACTATTGGAGAAACTTCTGATGGAGAGCATCTATTTCCACTTGGAGAGGCAAAGCTTGATCAAGGATAGTCAGCATGGCTTCATCAGAGGGAGGTCATGTCCAACAAGTTTGATTGAATTTTTTGAGGAGGTAACCAGGTGTGTAGATGAGGGTAGTGCAGTTGATGTAGTTTATATGGATATGTTTATATGGATTTTAGCAAAGCCTTTCGGCCCATCGAGTCTACACCGACGCATAAAAGGCCCTGACCTGCCCAGCTGGCCCCACTTGCGAGCACTTGGCCGTAGCCCTGAGTGTTGTGGCGTGCCAGGTGCTCATCCAGATACTTTTTGAAGGATGTGAGGGCTTAGTTATGAGGAGAGATTGGGTAGACTGGGGTGGTTCTCACTGGAAAGACGGAGGATGAGGGGTGACCTGATGGGGGTGTATAAAATTATGGGGGGCATGAATAGGGTGGAGGGTGGGAAGCTTTTTCCCAGGTCGGTGGTGACGTTCACGAGGGGTCATGGGTTCAGGGTGAGGTGCGGGGAGGTTTAACACGGATATCAGAAGGATGTATTTTACACAGGGGGTGGTGGGGGCCTGGAATGCGCTGCCGGGCAAGGTGGTGGAGGCGGGGACACTGGGAACGTTTAAGACTTATCTAGATCGCCACATGAACGGAGTGGGAATGGAGGGATACAAAAGAATGGTCTAGTTTGGACCAGGGAGCGGTGCGGGCTTGGAGGGCCGAAGGGCCTGTTCCTGTGCTGTATTGTTCTTTGTTCTTTAACAAGGTCCCACAAGGGAGGCTTGTAAAGAAGGTAAATTCACATGGGATACAGAGTAATTTGATAAAGTGGATTCAAAATTGGTTCAGTTGTAGGAGACAGGGGGTGATGACAGAAGACTGCTTTAGTGACTGGATGTCAGTATCCAGTGACGTACCACAGGGATCTGTGCCGGCTCCCTATTATTCGTCATTTATATAAATTACATTGATGGCTATGTGGGGGGTAGGATTAGTAAGTTTGTGGATGACACAAAGATTGGACGGGTGGTTAACAGTGAGGCGGAATGTCTTGGGCTACAAAAAGATGGTCAAATGGGCAGATTAGTGGCAGATGGAATTTAACCCTGAAAAGTATGAGATGATACCCTTTGGAAGGAGTAATTTGATAAGAAAGTGTTCATTGAATGGTAGGACACTAGAAAGTTCTGTGCAACAAAGGGACCTTGCTGTGTTTGTTCTCAGATCTCTGAAGGCAGGAGGGCATGTTAGTAGGGTGGTGAAAAAGGCATATGGGACACTTGCCTTTATCAATTGAGGCATAGATTACAAAAGCAGGGAAGTCATGTTGGCATTATATAGAACTTTGGTGAGGCCACAGCTAGAATACAGTGTGCAGTTCTGGTCGCCACATTATAGGAAGGACGTGATTGCACTGGAGGGGATGCACAGGAGATTTACCAGGATGCTGCCTCATTGGAACATTTAGGTTATGAAGAGAGATTGGATAGGCTTTGGTTGTTTTTGTTGGAGCAGAGAAGACAGAGGGGCTACCTGATTGAGATATTCAAGATTATGAGAGACATGGACAGAGTGGATAAGGAGCAACTGTTTCCCTTAGTTGAAGGATTGGCCACGAGGGGACATAGGTTCAAGGTGAGGGGCAGAAGGTTTAGGGGGGATGTGAGGAAAACCTTTTTTACCCAGAGGGTATTAACGGTCTGGAATGCACTGCCTGGTGGGGGTGGTAGAGGCGGGTTGCTTCACATCCTTTAAAAAGTATCTGGATGAGCACTTGGCACATCATAACATTCAGGGCTATGGGCCAAGTGCTGGCAGATGGGATTAGGTGGGATTTTAGGTATTTCTAATGTGTTGGTGTGGACTGGATGGGCTGAAGGGCCTCTTCTGCACCGTTTGATTCTATGAACACATCCTGGTAAAATCTATACATCACATGTGACATAACCACTTATTACACCAGAAGTGAACTGAAAGTTATTTGATTGGTTTTGATATTTCTGCGTGATGAAGTACTAGCTGTACAGAATCATAGAAGATGACTGGTCTGTCACTCCCTGGTTTATCTCGACAACCCTTGTAAGTAGTGCAACCACATTAGCTGTTCTCCAGTCATCTGGCAGCTACCCCGTGGGCAGAGAGAAGATGAAAATTTAGGTCAAAGCCCCTGCAATCTCTTCCCTTGCCTCCCGCAGCAGCCTGGGACACAATTCATCTGGACCTGGAGATTTATCCTTATTGCTTTCTTAAGCTCCGCCCTGCATTTTCTATACCTCACTAGTGCCTCCATTGATTTGCTCCCCTTGTACTTTTTAAAAGCCTTTCTTCTTCTTCTCATTGTCATTCATGGTTCTCTGGGCTTGTTATTCCTACCTATCACTCTAAAGGGAACATGCTGGGCTGCACCCTCTCCATTTCCTTTTTGAATGCCCCCCACTTCTCTTCTGTAGATTTTCCCGTTAGTAGCTGTTCCCAATTCACCTTGGCCAGATCCTGTCTTATTTTACTAAAATCCACTCTCCCCCAGTCCAAAACGTTTTTTTGCAGCTTGTCTATTTCTTTGTCCATGACAAACTTAAATTGTACCATGTTGTGATCGCTATCACTAAAATGTTCCCCCATCACCACCTCAACCACCTGTCCAGCTTCATTCCCCAGAATCAGGTCCAGCACAGCTCCCTCCCTTGATTTAAAATGTTCTCCTGTACACATTTCAAGAAATCTACTCCACCCAAGCCCAGTTAATGTTGGGAAAGTTGAAATGACCAAATATAATAACCCTATTGTTATTGTTTTTACACATCTCCACAAACTGAGCACAGATTTGCTCCTCAATATCCCTCTGAATACTGGGGGTCGATAATAAACACCTAACACCTAAAGGAGGGCCGAAGGGCCTGTTCCTGTGCTGTATTGTTCTTTGACACACTTCCTGCACACATGCTGGCCCCGGACATTGGAAATGTGCCCAGCCTTCCACATGGAGCAAGAAGAGCAAACAAGAGTTTTGAGCTCTCCTGCCATGACGAACCCCTTTAAGTTTAAAAACTTTATTTTCTTTTAAAAAGAAATAAAGCAAATAATTCCCTATCCTTGCCAAAACAATGAGTTTCAATTTAATATGGTTTGGAAATACCCACCAGGACTTACTCACCAATCGGCTGTGTCCGTTGGTCTCACGTCACTTTCTGACCTGTAATGTCTGTGCCTTTTTTTTGATGTGGAGATGTCGGCGTTGGACTGGGGTAAACACATTAAGAGTTTTAACAACACCAGGTTAAAGTCCAACAGGTTTATTTGGTAGCAAATGCCATTAACCTTTTTCTTTGGTTAGAGGAGGAGGGAAGGAGAGAAACACAAACGTCGAGTTTCAGGCTTCATTGTTCCTTGACACCATTTCCTCTGCTTCCCACTATTCAGGCGAGGTGACTGCGCTTGACTTCTGCCAGAATGCACGTCAGTGAAGTCTCACTGCTGGATGATATATAAAGATAAAAGCAAAATACTGCGGATGCTGGAATCTGAAACAAAAGCAGAAAATGCTGGAAAATCTCAGCAGGTCTGACAGCATCTCTGGAGAGAGAATAGAGCCAATGTTTCACATCTGGATGACCCTTCATCATAAAGAAATGTCAATGCTGCTTTTTGTTTTGGGATTCTGATGAATTAATGCTGTTTATCCCATTTTGGAATACCACAACAGAGAGGGAGGAGGCCATTCGCTCCATTGATACCAGACTGACTATTTCGAAGGGCAATCCAGTTATTTCCACTTCTCTGGCCTTTCCTGCATCCTGAAAGTGTTTTTTCTTCAAGAATTTATCCAACATCCTTTTGATAGCTACAATTAAATCTGTTTCCACCAGCCTATCAGATAGTTCTATGACTGCATTGTCCTCATCCAATTTCCTGTCACCTCCTCAAACCAGACTGGATAAGAACTCCATTGATTGGAATTATGGGTTAAGGGAGAGGTAATTGTCAGCGCGCAGAGTTAGGATAAAAATAAACATTCAACGGTCATGTTCTTATCAGGATTCATGGAATCACATAATGGTTACCAGACAGATGGAGGCTATTCAGCCCATCATATCGGTTTTGGATCCCTGTGAGAGAAAAGCAGCCAGTTCCATTCGCTTGTCCTTTCCCCCAACACCTGCAATTTCTCTACACCCGCTTACCCAATTCCCATTTAAAGCCACGACAGCATCTGCCTCCATCACTCTCTCAGGCAGAACATTCCAGAATCTAACTACTCGCTACATAAAACTGTCTTTCTTCATCTCAATGTTGCTTATTTTGCCAATCGTCTTAAATTTACGATTTTGTGATTCTCGATCCTCCAGCTGACCTTTGGTAAGTTTTTAGATGATATTTCTACACTTGCACCTCAGTCTGCTGTTCAGCCTGCAACCTCCAAACATCACAGCAGGGCTCAAGGCTGAGCGACAGCCTATAGTAAGTCTAATCCTCCTCGAAACCTGATTTAGAAACATAGAAACATAGAAAACTACAAATTGTCCTCATCCAATTTCCTGTCACCTCCTCAAACCAGACTGGATAAGAACTCCATTGATTAGAATTATGGGTTAAGGGAGAGGTAATTGTCAGCGCGCAGAGTTAGGATAAAAATAAATATTCAACGGTCATGTTCTTATCAGGATTCATGGAATCACATAATGGTTACCAGACAGATGGAGGCTATTCAGCCCATCATATCGGTTTTGGATCCCTGTGAGAGAAAAGCAGCCACTTCCATTCGCTTGTCCTTTCCCCCAACACCTGCAATTTCTCTACACCCGCTTACAGCACAAAACAGGCCCTTCGGCCCCACAAGTGGTGCCGAACATATCCCTACCTTTTAGGCCTACCTATAACCCTCCATCCTATTAAGTCCCATGTACTCATCCAGAAGTCTCTTAAAAGACCCTATTGAGTTTGCCTCCACCACCACTGACGGCAGCCGATTCCACTCGCCCACCACCCTCTGTGTGAAAAACTTCCCCCTAACATCTCCCCTGTACCTACCCCCCAGCACCTTAAACCTGTGTCCTCTCGTAGCAGCCATTTCCACCCTGGGAAAAAGCCTCTGAGAGTCCACCCGATCTATGCCTCTCAACATCTTATACACCTCTATTAGGTCTCCTCTCATCCTACGTCTCTCCAAGGAGAAAAGACCGAGCTCCCTCAGCCTATCCTCATAAGGCATGCCACTCAATCCAGGCAACATCCTTGTAAATCTCCTCTGCACCCTTTCAATCTTTTCCTCATCCTTCCTGTAATGAGGCAACCAGAACTGAGCACAGTACTCCAAGTAGGGTCTGACGAGGGTCTTATATAGCTGCATCATTATCCCCGGACTCCGAAACTCAATCCCTCGATTGATAAAGGCCAGCACACCATACGCCTTCTTAACCACTTCCTCCACCTGCGGGGCCGATTTTAGAGTCCTATGGACCCGGACCCCAAGGTCCTTCTGATCCTCTACAGTACTAAGAGTCTTTCCCTTTATATTGTACTCCTTCATCCCATTCGACCTGCCAAAATGGACCACGACACATTTATCTGGGATTTTGTCTGTTTGCACTGTTTGAGAGCACATTTCCACTCCATCTGACGAAGGAGCAGTGCTCCGAAAGCTTATGGTATTTGCTACCAAATAAACCTGTTGGACTTTAACCGGGTGTTGTGAGACTTCTTACCAATAAAATTACTGACAGAATACCGATGTGGATACATTTCCATAGCAAATGTTCAACAAGGTTTAGCAAAACAAATGTATTTATTAAACAGGGGATTGGATTGCTGCATCTTTTCACAATATTTTGTGAGATTCAATGTTATGGATTCTGTGAGGTTACATTTCAAATGCTACTGAAATGTCCTAGAAATAATTTAAGAAATCTGGCTCAATAGTGCCCAGGTTTTCAATGCTGCAGGTCTCATTTTGTGAGCAAAATGCGTTACAATCGATATCAAAACGGAAGTTTGTAAAACAAAACAATCTGTGTAAAGATAGGGCGGGATTCTGTGGCCTCCCCGTCGGAAAACCAGCAGCAGGTCCAGAAGATCCAACCAGAGTGAACTGTTGGAAAGTTCCGGTCATCATTAATCAATCTGAAGATTTTATTCTGTACATCTGAATAGAAAATGAAAATGTTCTATTCTGGCCTCCCGGACATCCACATCTGTGAGGGGTGTGTCGAGCTGCAGTTCTTGAGGGGCCGTGTTATGGAGCTGGAACTGCAGCTCGAGGATCTTAGGCTGTTAAGGGAGAATGAGGAGGTGGTAGACAAGAGCAATCATCAGATGGTCACACCAGGGCCACGGGAGGAGGCCAAATGGGTGACGGCCAGGAAGGGTAAAGCTCAGGTGATTCAGAGCACCTCGGTGGATGTGCCCCTATGCAACAAGTACTCCTGCCTGAGTTCTGCTGGGGGGGGGACAGCCCGCCTGGGGGAAGCAGCACTGGCCATGTCTCCGGAGTGGAGTCCGGCCCTGTAACACAGGAGGGCTAAGGAAAAGAGGAGGAAGGCAGTGTTAATCGGGGACTCGACAGTAAGGGGGTCGGACAGGCGTTTTTGCGGAGGCAGACGGGAGTCTCGGATGTTGGTCTGCCTCCCTGGGGCCGGGATCCAGGATGTCGCTGGTCGAGTCCCAGAAATCCTGAGGGGGGAGGGAGAGGTAGCGGTACATATTGGTACTGCTGATGTGGGAAGGAAGGGGGAAGGGGTCATGAAAAGAGAGTATAGGGAATTAGGGAGAGAGCTGAGAAGGAGGAAAGCAAAGGTAGTAATCTCAGGATTGCTGCCTGTGCCACGGGAAGGTGAGGGCAGGAATGGAGTGAGGTGGAGGATGAATGTGTGGCTGAGGGACTGGTGCAGGGGGCAGGGATTCAGGTTCCTGGACCATTGGGACCTCTTTTGGGGCAGGTGTGACCTGTACACAAAAAACGGGTAGCACTTGAATCCCAGGGGGACCAATATCCTGGCGGGAAGGTTTGCTAAGGCTACTGGGGAGAGTTTAAACTAGATAGGTTGGGGGGAGGGGATCGAGACGAGGTGACTGGGAGCGAGGAAGTTAGCTCGCAAACAGAGAAGGGTTATAGACAGTGCAAGAGGGAGGATGGACGGGGGATAGAGAAGTGGAGAGCTCAGACCAAAGGATTGAAATGTGTTTACTTTAATGCCAGGAGTATAGTAAATAAAGGGGATGAGCTCAGAGCGTGGATCGATGCCTGGAAGTGTGATGTGGTAGCCATTACGGAGACTTGGATGTCTCAGGGACAGGACTGGATACTCCAGGTGCCGGGATTCAGATGTTTCAGGAAGGAAAGGGAGGGAGGCAAGAGAGGAGGTGGAGTGGCACTGCTGATCAGGGATTGTGTCACCGCTGTAGAGATGGTGTATGCTGTGGAGGGATTGTGCACAGAGTCTCTGTGGGTGGAAGTTTGGAGTGGGAAGGGGTCGATCACTTTGCTGGGAGTTTTCTATAGGCCGCCCAATAGTAACAGGAGGTGGAGGAGCAGATAGGGAAACAGATCCTGGAGAGATGCAGAAATAGCAGAGTTATTGTGATGGGAGACTTTAATTTCCCAAACATAGATTGGAATATCCAGAGGGTAAGGGGATTGGATGGGAAGGAGTTCGTTAGGTGTGTTCAGGAGGGTTTCCTGACACAGCATGTGGACAAGCCTACAAGTGGAGAGGCTGTACTTGATCTGATACTGACCAATGAACCTGGACAGGTGTCAGATCTCTCAGTGGGAGAGCATCTTGGGGATAGCGATCATAACTCTATCTCCTTTATGCTTGCATTGGAAAAAGAGAGGATCAGGCAAGCTAGGAAAGCGTTTATATGGAGTAAGGGGAAATATGAAGACATAAGGCAGCAAATTAGAGGAGTAAATTGGAAGGAGGTATTCTCGGGGAAATGTACTGAAGAGAGGTGGCAGTTTTTCAAGGAATGTCTGTCTAGCGTTCTACAGGACAACGTTCCAAGCAGACAGGGAACAGTTTTGATGAAAACCCACTTGTGACAATAATAAATAAAAGAGAAATCATAGAATCATAGAAATCCTGTGGGTTTCTCACTTGGGATTTCAGGTAAAATTGCCTTCCCTAGTCTTGCCATAGGGAAATGAGTGTTTTGTTAATAAAATAGTTGACAGCTCAAGTGCATACACAAGTAGATGTTCATAAGAAGAGTTTGGGAAGTTGAGGTGCAAAGAGATTTTGCAATTTTGAAAGAAAGGAGTAAAGTCTGGTAAATATCAGAGGAGCAATGAAAGTAGAGAACATTAATAAGTTGCTGCAGAGATTAGAGCAGATGGCAGACACTGGGACAGAAGCAGGGGAAACTGAGGCATCCACGATTCAGTGTAAATGTGATGCTGCAGAATAACAGTGAAAGTAGATTTTTATTTTTCAAAGTTATTCCTGCTTGAGGGATCCTATCCTGAACTAAAATGATCCTTCCTTTGAACAAGTAGTCCAGCAAAGGCTACAGGAGAAAAGAGAAAAACTACATTTCAAAAACCTTTTAGAAAGCAGGCTACATTTGCCAAGAGATCAAAACAAGGGAAACAGGAACAAAGGGAAAATTTTGCGTGAGAGCAGACCAATCCAAAGCTTAAACGAGTCACTCTTCTCCCAAAGTCTGTTGTACGTTGCATATATTACAGCAAGGTCAAGCATTTAATCACTGATAAATCTGCATCATGAAAGTTCATGCAAGCACATTTAAAATACAAATACAAAGTAGCGACTGAGCAAAATAATATGAGGCTCGGTAAGTGGAGAAGGTCGTTATGAGACACCACTAAGCAGGGCATGAAATCATGTACTAACAAGATGGATGTCAGTAGTTCGATCTACAATGCTGGTAACATGTTAGACAAAGCTGCATTTCATGAACAGAACTAATAAAAAAATTGTATAATTTTAGTAATCCATGAGATTAAAAATTTTGTTACCAGTATTTTTAAATCAATAATTATTAGTGGAAACAAGCCATTCTTTGCTAGTTTCTCAAAATAAAAAAAGGGAATTAGGCTGGTAAGATTGTCAGTCCAATTCTTCCCTTATATCTGTAATTATAGGACAATGAACTTGAAATTCCTTTCCACTGACATTCAGAACAGCTAAATGAATGGTAGTTATGTGCCATCCTTCATCTGACAATCAGTAGATTAGCACTTGAGATTCAAATTTAGCAAGTTCCAATTGGGCGACCAAAGGATGGGGGAGACAGGGCGGTGTTGGAGTTTCCACCTCGTACTTTCTTGCCCGATTAGACAGACCATCCACCTCCCAGCAGCCTGCCTCAAGGAGACCATTAAATTCCACCACCACACTCAATCTGACATTCGTAACCACCAGCTCATACAGCGACACGACGTGAAGTTTAGTTGTTAGCATGAATGCTCATGCTGTAGAGAAGGTGGAAGCCGTGGAGGGATTGTCTATGGAGTCTCTGTGGGTGGAAGTTCGGAGCGGGAAGGGGTCGATAACTTTGCTGGGTGTTTTCTACAGGCCACCCAATAGTAACAGGGATGCTGAGGAGCAGATAGGGAAACAGATCCTGGAGAGATGTAGGAATAACAGGGTTGTCGTGATGGGAGACTTTAATTTCCCAAACATCGACTGGAATATCCCTAGGGTAAGGGGTTTGGATGGGGAGGAGTTTGTTAGGTGTGTTCAGGAGGGTTTCCTGACACAGCATGTGGATAAGCCTACAAGAGGAGAGGCTGTACTCGATCTGGTGCTGGCTAATGAGTCTGGACAGGTGTCGGATCTCTCAGTGGGGGAGCATCTTGGGGATAGTGATCATAACTCTATCTCCTTTACGCTAGCATTGGAAAGAGATAGGATCAGGCAAGCTAGGAAAGTGTTTATCAGGAGTAAGGGGAAATATGAAGCCATCAGGCAGGAGATTAGGGGCGTAAATTGGAAGGAGGCATTCTCGAGGAAAAGTACTGAAGTAAGGTGGCAGATTTTCAAGAAATGTTTGTCTGGAGTTCTGCATGACAACGTTCCGATGAGACATGGAGTGTTGGTAGGTTACGGGAACCGTGGTGCACGAAAGCTGCACTGAACCTAGTGAGAAAGAAAAGGGAAGCGTACAAAAGGTTCAGAGCGCTCGGCGATGATAGGGATCTAGATGAGTATATGGCTTGTAGGAAGGGACTTAAGAAAGAAATTAGGAGAGCCAGAAGGGGTCACGAGAAGGCCTTGGCAGGTAAGATTAAGGAGAACCCTAAGGCGTTCTATAAATATGTGAAGAATAAAAGGATGAGATGTGAAGGAATAGGACCTATAAAATGTGAAGGTGAGAAAGTTTGTACAGAACCGGAAGAAATAGCAGAGGAGCTTAATGAATATTTTACCTCAGTATTCACGGTGGAAAAAGACCTGGGTGGTTTTACTCCAGGATTGAGGCGGACTGAAAAGATTGAGTATGTGGGCATTAAGAAAGAGGATGCATTGGAAATTTTGAATAGCATCAAGATAGATAAGTCGCCGGGACCGGATGGGATGTACCCCAGATTACTGTGGGAGGCGAGGGAAGAGATTGCAGAGCCTCTGGCGATAATGAACAAAGAACAAAGAACAATACAGCACAGGAACAGGCCCTTCGGCCCTCCAAGCCCGTGCCGCTCCCTGGTCCAAACTAGACCATTCTTTTGTATCCCTCCATTCCCACTCCGTTCATATGGCTGTCTAGATAAGTCTTAAACGTTCCCAGTGTGTCCGCCTCCACCACCTTGCCTGGCAGCGTATTCCAGGCCCCCACCACCCTCTGTGTAAAATATGTCCTTCTGATATCCGTGTTAAAGGTCCCCCCCTTCACCTTGAACCTATGACCCCTCGTGAATGTCACCACCGACCGGGGGAAAAGCTTCCCACCGTTCACCCTATCTATGCCTTTCATAATTTTATACACCTCCATTAAGTCTCCCCTCATCCTCCGTCTTTCCAGGAAGAACAACCCCAGTTTACCCAATCTCTCCTCATAACTAAGCCCCTCCATACCAGGCAACATCCTGGTAAACCTCCTCTGCACTCTCTCCAAAGCCTCCACGTTCTTCTGGTAGTGTGGCGACCAGAACTGGACGCAGTATTCCAAATGCGGCCGAACCAACGTTCTATACATCTGCAACATCAGACCCCAACTTTTATACTCTATGCCCCGTCCTATAAAGGCAAGCATGCCATATGCCTTCTTCACTACCTTCTCCACCTGTGAAGTCACCTTCAAGGATCTGTGGACTGGCACACCCAGGTCCCTCTGCGTATCTACACCCTTTATGGTTCTGCCATTTATCGTATAGCTCCTCCCTACGTTATTTCTACCAAAATGCATCACTTTGCATTCATCAGGATTGAACTCCATCTGCCATTTCTTTGCCCAAATTTCCAGCCTATCTATATCCTTCTGTAGCTTCTGACAATGCTCCTCACTATCTGCAAGTCCTGCCAATTTTGTGTCGTCCGCAAACTTACTGATCACCCCAGTTACACCTTCTTCCAGATCGTTTATATAAATCACAAACAGCAGAGGTCCCAATACAGAGCCCTGCGGAACACCACTAGTCACAGGCCTCCAGCCGGAAAAAGACCTTTCCACTACCACCCTCTGTCTTCTGTGACCAAGCCAGTTCTCCACCCATCTAGCCACCTCCCCCTTTATCCCATGAGATCCAACCTTTTTCACCAGCCTACCATAAGGGACTTTGTCAAACGCTTTACTAAAGTCCATATAGACGACATCCACAGCCCTTCCCTCGTCAACCATTCTAGTCACTTCTTCAAAAAACTGCACCAGGTTAGTGAGGCATGACCTCACTCTCACAAAACCATGCTGACTGTCGTTAATGAGTTTATTCCTTTCTAAATGCGCATACGTCCTATCTCTAAGAATCTTCTCCAACAACTTCCCCACCACGGACGCCAAGCTCACCGACCTATAATTAGCCGGGTTATCCTTGGGAAGTTGAGGTGCAAAGAGATTTTGCAATTTTGAAAGAAAGGAGTAAAGTCTGGTAAATATCAGAGGAGCAATGAAAGTAGAGAACATTAACAAGTTGCTGCAGAGATTAGAGCAGATGGCAGACACTGGGACAGAAGCAGTGGAAACTGAGGCATCCACGATTCAGTGTAAATGATCTTTGCAGCGTCGATGGAGACGGGAGAGGTTCCGGAGGATTGCGGATGTGGTTCCTATATTCAAGAAAGGGAATAGGAATAGCCCAGGAAATTACTGACCGGTGAGTCTAACCTCAGTGGTTGGTGAGTTGATGGAGAAGATCCTGAGGGACAGGATTTATGAACATTTAGAGAAGTTTAGTATGTTCAAAAGTAGTCAGCACGGCTTTGTCAAAGGCAAATCGTGCCTTACGAGCCTGGTGAAGTTCCTTGAAAATGCGACTAAACACATTGACGAAGGAAAAGCAGTAGATGTGGTTTACATGGACTTCAGCAAGGCATTTGATAAGGTCCCCCATGCAAGACTTCTCGAGAAAGTGAGAGGACATGGGATCCAAGGGGCTGTTGCCTTGTGGATTCAGAACTGGCTTGCCTGCAGAAGGCAGAGAGTGGTTGTAGACGGGTCTCTTTCTGAATGGAGGTCGGTCACCAGTGGAGTGCCCCAAGGATCTGTTCTGGGACCCTTGCTGTTTGTCATTATCATAAATGACCTGGATGAGGAAGTGGAGGGATGGGTTGGTAAGTTTGCTGACGACACGAAGGTTGGTGGTGTTGTGGATAGGTTGGAGGGATGTCAGAAGCTGCAGCGTGACATAGATAGGATGCAAGACTGGGCAGAGAAGTGGCAGATGGACTTCAACCCGAATAAATGTGTAGTGGTCCATTTTGGCAGGTCAAATGGAATGAAGGAGTATAATACCAAGGGTAAGACTCTTAGCAGTGTAGAGGATCAGAAGGACCTTGGGGTCCGGGTCCATAGGACTCTTAAATCGGCCTCGCAGGTGGAGGAGGTGGTTAAGAAGGTGTATGGTGTGCTGGCCTTCATCAATCGAGGGATTGAGTTTAGGAGTCGGGAGATAATGATGCAGCTTTATAAGACCCTCGTCAGACCCCACTTGGAGTACTGTGCTCAGTTCTGGTCGCCTCATTACAGGAGGGATGTGGGAATTATTGAAAGGGTGCAGAGAAGATTTACGAGGATGTTACCTGGATTGGTTGGCATGCCTTATGAGGATAGGCTGAGGGAGCTCGGTCTATTCTCCTTGGAGAGACGAAGGATGAGAGGTGACCTGATGGAGGTGTACAAGATGTTGAGAGGTATAGATCGGGTGGATTCTCGGAGGCTTTTTCCCAGGGCTGAAACGGCTGCTATGAGAGGACACAGGTTTAAGGTGCTGGGGAGTAGGTACAGAGGAGATGTCAGGGGTAAGTTTTTCACTCAGAGGGTGGTGGGTGAGTGGAAACGGCTGCCGTCAGTGGTGGTGGAGGCAAACCCGATAGGGTCTTTTAAGAGACTTCTGGATGAGTACATGGGGCTTAATAGGATTGAGGGTTATAGGTAAGCTTATATATAAGCCTAGGTAGGTAGGGACATGACCGGCGCAACTTGTGGGCTGAAGGGCCTGTTTGTGCTGTATTTTTTCTATGTTCTAATCAGAGTGAGTGTCTGGACACAGTGGACTGCAGCCAGATCATGGAGAAAGGAGAGCTCAGGTGGCAGATTCTCAGACAGCAAATTCTCATGCAAATTCTGTTGCAGTGGACTCAGGTGAGGACTTTGTTGGCACGATGTTGTCGCAAATGTTTTGTTCATAATTCATGTGGTTTAGAATACAATTTTAAGTTTTAAGAGTTAAGTTTAAACTGTAGAAAATGGGGATATCTGGTTGAGAAGTAAATACAATTCCAGCAAGTTTGAAGTTTATCATGCTGAAAAGGTCAGGCTGTGGAGATGCCGGCGTTGGACTGGGGTAAACACAGTAAGAAGTTTAACAACACCAGGTTAAAGTCCAACAGGTTTATTTGGTAGCAAAAGCCACACAAGCTTTCGAGGCTCTAATGTAGAAACTTGATGTCTGTGTCGATATGCGCCTCGAAAGCTTGTGTGGCTTTTGCTACCAAATAAACCTGTTAGAGCCTCGAAAGCTTGTGTGGCTTTTGCTACCAAATAAACCTGTTGGACTTTAACCTGGTGTTGTTAAACTTCTTACTGTGAAAAGGTCAGGGCCATGTGAAAAAAGGTTGAAGTTATGATCATACAACAGCAGTTAGAGTTACTTTGCTAAAGAATTGGAGGCATGACTCTTGCAGATATTCAAGTATAGGATAAGCAATAAATGTGGTTTCCAAGGATCAATGAAAATTTTGGAAGTAAAAAGTAGTTGATTTGCATTTCTACCTGGGAACAGACCATATATATCTCATCGTCATGGAGATGGGTGGAGCTGAGTGAGGTTCTTTGCTTTGAATTAAACTAGGGCACAGCCAGCAGGTAAGATTAGTTGAAAGAAACAGCTAAGAGACTCTGTCAGTTTTGGGTTTTCAGACTCTTTGGAAGTGGAGAGATAAAGCCAGACCTCCACCTCAAGTAGAAAATCTACTGGATCTCTTGTCCATGACAAAGACCATGATTGGGAGCTGGTATTTAGTTTAAGACAAAGTTGGAAAGGGGAAAAACAGTAGGAAGATTTATTTAGCTGGAAGCTAAAGGAAGAAATCTACACTAATCCTCTCAATAGATTAATCTTGTTGCAGTTGGGATTCTGGAAATGCTCAGTTTGGTCACACCTCTAAACTTAGTGAATCTCCTCTGTCCTCCTCCAGTGCCAGTATATCCTTTAGCAAGTGAGGAGACCAAAATTCTACACAGTACTCCAGATATGTCCTCACCAGCACCTTAGACAGCTGCAACATAACCTCGCTGTTTTTAAACTCCATCCCTCTAACAATGAAGGATAAAATTCCATTTGCCTTCTTAATTAACTGCTGCATCTGCAAATCAACCTTTTGTGATTCTTGCACAAGGACACCCAGGTCCCTCTGCACAGCAGCATGCTGCAATATTTTACCATTTAAATAATAGTCCATTTTGCTGTTATTCCTACCAAAATGGATGGCCTCACATTTACCAACATTGTACTCCATCTTGTAAGTTTTTCGGGCAACACCAATGCATATAAGGACTGTAAAATGCACATTGGCCATTTAAATGGTAGAAGTGGCCACATTTGGCTGCAGAAACTGGCTATTTTCTCCCAGCAGGCTCAGCCCTGCCTGCCTCCAGTCGAATTCACAAATAGTCAGCGTCCAGACGGGCTGCTGATTAGATTAACTGAATCACAAAGGGAGCAGATGACATCACCAGACCAGACCTGCATCGAGATTGGAAGATCAATACCAGCCACAATGTACCTGGATAAGATACAATAGATACAATAATGGGGCTATCCAGCAGTGAGGAGAAACCCATCTCCATGATGGGAAAGCAATCTGTAAGCCCCGGTAAAGTGATTAGGAACATCGATGGGCCATTCATACTGGACAAGGCAGTCTCAGCCGTTTGTGATTTCAATAGACTATGCTATCACTGAGGCTATTAGCGATCTGGGACCATTGTTCTTGCAATTGCTGGTGGGGGCGGAGCTCACGGGACTTTTGAAATCTGTACTTTAAAAAGTGTGGCTTCACAGCCATTCTTTCTTTTTTCTCTTCGGACCAGCATGGCAACTCTCTCACCCTCCTGAACCACGTTGCAGACGCAGTTTTCCAGCACACAGCCAGCCCAGAAGGTCAAGGTCAGCTCAACTGAGTATTTCCTAGTAATTCGTGAAGTTCCCGAGGGTAACATAGAGGCTTTTGTGGGAATGGTGGGTGCATGAAACTTTTCATAGTATAAGATATTGCTAACACTGTTTAAAATTAGAATTTACGTTGTGCCCGTTTAGTTTTGTCTTCATAGTCATAGTTATAGAGTATAAGATACCTATATGTTGTTTTCTGGTGCTGATGAGGTTTAATTTTGGTGTTAGAACATAGAACATAGAAAAACTACAGCACAAACAGGCCCTTCGGCCCACAAGTTGTGCCGAACACATCCCTACCTTCTAGACCTACCTATAACCCTCCATCCTATTAAGCTCCATGTACTCATCCAGGAGTCTCTTAAAAGACCCTATTGAGTTCGCCTCCACCACCACTGACGGCAGCCGATTCCACTTGCCCACCACCCTCTGTGTGAAAAACTTACCCTTAACATCTCCCCTGTACCTACCCCCCAGCAACTTAAACCTGTGTCCTCTCGTAGCAGACATTTCAGCCCTGGGAAAAAGCCTCTGAGAGTCCACCCGATCTATGCCTCTCAACATCTTATACACCTCTATTAGGTCTCCTCTCATCCTTCATCTCTCCAAGGAGAAAAGACCGAGCTCCCTTAGCCTATCCTCATAAGGCATGCCACTCAATCCAGGCAACATCCTTGTAAATCTCCTCTGCACCCTTTCAATAATTCCCACATCCCTCCTGTAATGAGGCGACCAGAACTGAGCACAGTACTCCAAGTGGGGTCGGACGAGGGTCTTATATAGCTGCATCATTATCCCCGGACTCCTAAACTCAATCCCTCGATTGATAAAGGCCAGCACACCATACGCCTTCTTAACCACCTCCTCCACCTGTGGGGCCGATTTCAGAGTCCTATGGACCCGGCCCCAAGGTCCTTCTGATCCTCTACAGTACTAAGAGTCTTTCCCTTTATATTGTACTCCTTCATCCCATTTGACCTACCAAAATGGACCACAACGCATTTATCTGTTTAATAAAAGATATAGGATTTGAACTCGATTGGAGCCCATCTTGCTCTTTCATTTTCTCATCAGCTATCTCTGGTCAGGTCACATTTTAACATCCCTTACCATAATTCCGGAGTTGAGAGCCAAGGGTACTTTGGGCGATTCGAACCCGCCCACTCAGGAAAGGCTGCCAGGTAGTGAATAGGCAGCAGTTTCCTTTCTCTCTCTTGGGAGCTCTACTCTAGTGAAGTAGGCGCAAGGTGGCCGTTGTTCCATCGGTGAGAGAGAATCATTCAGGCATTGGTGGGGTTTGGGTAACGGAGAACCAAACCTAAAATAAGCCCACGAGTGCAGTTAAAAAGAGGGAGCCCGCTACAATATGCCAGACCCTCGCCCACTCACTTAGATTATCCATATCCCTTTGCAGACTTTCAGCGTCCTCTGCACACTTTGCTCTGCCACTCACTTGGTCCCCAACTCCAAATCATCTGTGTAAATCGTAAACAATTGCGGTCCCAACACTGATCCCTGCGGCACACCACTAGTCACTGATCGCCAACCAGAAAAACACATTTACCCCCACTCTTTGCTTTCTGTTAGTTAACCAATCCTCTATCCATGCTAATACATTACCCATAACACCGTGCACCTTTATCTTATGTAGCAGTATTTGGTGCGGCACCTTGTCGAATGCCTTCTGGAAATCTAAATTCACCACATTCACAGGTTCACCATTGTCCACTGCGCACATAATGTTCTCAAAGAATTCCACCAAATTAGTTAAACATGACCTGCCCTTCATGAATCCATGGTGCATCTGCCCAATGGGACAATTTCTATCCAGATGTCTCACTATTTCTTCCTTGATGATAGATTCAAGTATTTTCCCCATTGCAGAAGTTAAGTCTTGTAGTATTACTGGAACTTGAGTGAAACATCTATAAGGGAGTGTTGCCCAGATGTGTTGACTTGTATGTTTAACTAAGTTAGGTCCATTGGAGGAACGTTCTATTGAACAAACTTTAACTGTAATGTTGTGCGCTGAAGTTTTCTTTTCTTAATAAATGTTTTCATTTAATGCTTAAAATCCCAAAGGTGTTACTAATATTTGTGGATTTGCCATGCTAAATTGCCCCTTAATACAGATGGGGGGAGGGAATCGAAATGAGGGGACTGAGAGCGAGGAGGTTAGCTCGCAAATAGATAAGGAATGTAGACAGGGTAAGAGGGAGGTTAGATGAGTGATGGAGAAGGGAAGTGCTCAGGCTGAAGGTCTGAGATGTGTCTATTTTAATGCCAGGAGTGTAGTGAATAAAGTGGATGAGCTTAGAGCGTGGATTGCTGCTTCGAATTGTGATGTGGTGGCCATTACGGAGACTTGGATGTCTCAGGGACAGGACTGGGTGCTTCAGGTGCCGGGTTTTAGATGTTTCAGGAAGGACAGGGAGGGAGGCAAGAGAGGGGGGGGAGTGGCACTGTTGATCAGGGATAGTGTCACGGCTGTAGAGAAGGTGGACGCCGTGGAGGGATTGACTACGGAGTCTCTGTGGGTGGAGGTTAGGAACAGGAAGGGGTCGGTAACTTTGCTGGGTGTTTTCTATAGGCCGCCCAATAGTAACAGAGATGTTGAGGAGCAGATGGGGAAACAGATCCTGGAGAGATGTAGGAATAACAGAGTTGTCGTGATGGGAGATTTTAATTTCCCAAACATAGATTGGAATATCCCTAGGGCTAGGGGTTTGGATGGAGAGGAGTTTGTTAGGTGTGTCCAGGAGAGTTTCCTGACACAGTATGTGGATAAGCCTACTAGAGGAGAGGCTGTACTTGATCTGGTGCTGGCTAATGAACCTGGACAGGTGGAGGATCTCTCGGTGGGTGAGCATCTTGGGGATAGCGATCATAATTCTATCTCCTTCACGATAGCATTGGAAAGAGATAGGATCAGGCAGGCTAGGAAAGTGTTTCTCTGGAGTAAAGGGAAATACAGTGTCATCAGGGAGGAAATTAGACGGGTAAATTGGAAGGAGGCATTCTTGGGGAAAAGTACCGAAGGAAAGTGGAGGATTTTCAAGGAATGTTTGTCTGGAGCTCACGCAAGGGGACATGAATATAGCTGAGGAGGACACTGGGTTGCAAGGGAGTAGAATAGACAGTATTACAGTTGATAAGGAGGATGTGCAGGATATTCTGGAGGGTCTGAAAATAGATAAATCCCCTGGTCCGGATGGGATTTATCCAAGGATTCTCTGGGAGGCAAGAGAAGTGATTGCAGAGCCTCTGGCTCTGATCTTCAGGTCGTCGTTGGCCTCTGGTATAGTACCAGAAGATTGGAGGTTAGCGAATGTTGTCCCATTGTTTAAGAAGGGGAACAGAGACTTCCCCGGGAATTATAGACCGGTGAGTCTCACTTCTGTTGTCGGCAAGATGTTGGAAAAAATTATAAGGGATAGGATTTATAGTTATTTGGAGAGTAATGAATTGATAGGTGATAGTCAGCATGGTTTTGTGGCAGGTAGGTCGTGCCTTACTAACCTTATTGAGTTTTTTGAGAAAGTGACCAAGGAGGTGGATGGGGGCAAGGCAGTGGACGTGGTATATATGGATTTTAGTAAGGCGTTTGATAAGGTTCACCATGGTAGGCTTCTGCAGAAAATGCAGATGTATGGGATTGGGGGTGATCTAGGAAATTGGATCAGGAATTGGCTAGCGGATAGGAAACAGAGGGTGGTGGTTGATAGTAAATATTCATCATGGAGTGCGGTTACAAGTGGTGTACCTCAGGGATCTGTTTTGGGGCCACTGCTGTTTGTAATATTTATTAATGATCTGGATGAGGGTATAGTTGGGTGGATTAGCAAATTTGCTGATGACACCAAAGTCGGTGGTGTGGTAGACAGTGAGGAAGGGTGTGGTAGTTTGCAGGAAGACTTAGACAGGTTGCAAAGTTGGGCCGAGAGGTGGCGGATGGAGTTTAATGCGGAGAAGTGTGAGGTAATTCACTTTGGTAGGAATAACAGATGTGTTGAGTATAGGGCTAACGGGAGGACTTTGAATAGTGTGGAGGAGCAGAGGGATCTAGGTGTATGTGTGCATAGATCCCTGAAAGTTGGGAATCAAGTAGATAAGGTTGTTAAGAAGGCATATGGTGTCTTGGCGTTTATTGGTAGGGGGATTGAATTTAGGAGTCGTAGCGTTATGTTGCAACTGTACACAACTCTGGTGCGGCCGCACTTGGAGTACTGTGTGCAGTTCTGGTCCCCACATTACAGGAAGGATGTGGAGGCTTTGGAGAGGGTGCAGAGGAGGTTTACCAGGATGTTGCCTGGTATGGAGGGGAGATCCTATGAGGAGAGGCTGAGGGATTTGGGATTGTTTTCGCTGGAAAGGCGGCGGCTAAGAGGGGATCTTATTGAAACATATAAGATGATTAGAGGTTTAGATAGGATGGATAGTGATAGCCTTTTTCCTCTGATGGAGAAATCCAGCACGAGGGGGCATGGCTTTAAATTGAGGGGGGGTAGTTATAGAACCGATGTCAGGGGTAGGTTCTTTACCCAGAGGGTGGTGAGGGATTGGAATGCCCTGCCAGCATCAGTAGTAAATGCGCCTAGTTTGGGGGCGTTTAAGAGATCCGTAGATAGGTTCATGGACGAAAAAAAATTGGTTTAGGTTGGAGGGTCACAGTTTTTTTTTTTAACTGGTCGGTGCAACATCGTGGGCCGAAGGGCCTGTTCTGCGCTGTAATGTTCTATGTTCTATGTTCTATGTTCTATGACAACGTTCCGATGAGACAGGGGGGTGTTGGTAGGGTACGGGAACCGTGGTGCACGAAGGTTGTGATGAACCTGGTGAATAAGAAAAGAGAGGCGTACAGAAGGTTCAGAGAGCTAGGAGGTGTTAAGGATTTAGAGGAGTATACGGGATGTAGGAAGGAGCTTAAGAAGGAAATTAGGAGAGCGAGAAGGGGTCATGAGAAGACCTTGGCGGGTAAGATTAAGGAGAATCCCAAGGCTTTCTACAAATATGTCAAGAGTAAAAGGATGAGATGTGAAGGCATAGGACCCTTAAAAGGTGAAGGGGGAAAAGTTTGTGCGGAACCGTTAGAAATGGCGGAGGTGCTTAATGAATACTTTACCTCGGTATTCACGGTGGAAAGGGATCTGGGTGGTTGTACTGCTGGTTTGCGGTGGACAGAAAGGATCGAGCATGTGGACATAAAGAAAGAGGATGTGTTGGAACTATTGAATGGCATCAAGGTTGGTAAGTCGCCGGGACCGGATGGGATGTACCCCAGGTTACTGTGGGAGGCGAGGGAGGAGATTGCGGAGCCTTTGGCGATGATCTTTGCATCGTCGATGGAGACGGGAGAGGTTCCGGAGGATTGGAGGATTGCAGATGTGGTCCCTATATTCAAGAAAGGGAACAGGGACAGCCCGGGAAATTACCGACCGGTGAGTCTAACCTCAGTGGTTGGTAAGTTGATGGAGAGGATCCTTAGAGACAGGATTTATGATCATCTAGAGAAGTTTAGTATGATCAAAAGTAGTCAGCACGGCTTTGTCAAGGGCAGGTCGTGCCTTACGAGCCTGGTTGAGTTCTTTGAAAATGTGACCAAACACATTGACGAAGGAAGAGCGGTGGATGTGGTCTATATGGACTTCAGCAAGGCGTTCGATAAGGTCCCCCATGCAAGACTTCTTGAGAAAGTGAGAGGGCATGGGATCCAAGGGGCTGTTGCCTTGTGGATCCAGAACTGGCTTGCCTGCAGAAGGCAGAGAGTGGCTGTGGAGGGGTCTTTCTCTGCATGGAGGTCAGTGACCAGTGGAGTGCCCCAGGGATCTGTTCTGGGACCCTTGCTGTTTGTCATTTTCATAAATGACCTGGATGAGGAAGTGGAGGGATGGGTTGGTAAGTTTGCTGACGACACCAAGGTAGGTGGTGTTGTGGATAGTTTGGAGGGATGTCAGAAGTTGCAACGAGACATAGATAGAATGCAAGACTGGGCGGAGAAGTGGCAGATGGACTTCAACCCGGATAAGTGTGTAGTGATCCATTTTGGCAGATCCAATGGGATGAAGCAGCAGTATAATATGAAGGGTACCATTCTTAGCAGTGTAGAGGATCAGAAGGACCTTGGGGTCCGGGTCCATAGGACTCTTAACTCGGCCTCGCAGGTGGAGGATGCGGTCAAGAAGGCGTACGGCGTACTAGCCTTCATTAATCGAGGGATTGAGTTTAGGAGTCGGGAGATAATGCTGCAGTTTTATAGGACCCTGGTTAGACCCCACTTGGAGTACTGCGCGCAGTTCTGGTCACCTCATTACAGGAAAGATGTTGAAGCCATTGAAAGGATGCAGAGGAGATTTACAAGGATGTTGCCTGGATTGGGGGGCATGCCTTATGAGGATAGGTTGAGGGAGCTTGGTCTCTTCTCCCTGGAGAGACGAAGGATGAGAGGTGACCTGATAGAGGTTTACAAGATGTTGAGAGGTCTGGATAGGGTAGACTCTCAGAGGCTATTTCCAAGGGCTGAAATGGTTGCTACGAGAGGACACAGGTTTAAGGTGCTGGGGGGTAGGTACAGAGGAGATGTCAGGGGTAAGTTTTTCACTCAGAGGGTGGTGGGTGAGTGGAATCGGCTGACGTCGGTGGTGGTGGAGGCAAACTCGTTGGGGTCTTTTAAGAGACTTCTGGATGAGTACATGGGATTTAATGGGATTGAGGGCTATAGATAGGCCTAGAGGTAGGGATATGATCAGCGCAACTTGTGGGCCGAAGGGCCTGTTTGTGCTGTGGCTTTCTATGTTCTATGTTCTATTAACATCCAATGATGTGTTGGTTCGGGGGATTAGCGGAGTAAATGCATGGGGTTACAGGAATGGGGCGCGGGTGTGCGCCTGGGTAAGATGCTCTGTTGGAGATTCAGTGCGGACTCGATGGGCCGAATAGCCGCCTTCTACACTGTTGGGATTCTATGATTCTAACAGGATTATAACAACATAAGGAAAGGCTGAAGGACATGCTCCCTTTTAGCATTGGCAGTCTTGCCCAAGGGGTTGCAGTCACTGTCAGGGAGAGACCAGCACTAACTTGGCACAGGCAGAAGCCACCCAATGTCTGAGTGTTGCAGTGGAGCTCAGACGGAGGTCATGAATTTTCAGCTTTGTGCCATGCAGGCTCAGGTTGTTGTCATGGTTGCAGATACCATTGCTTTAGAAAAATTCCAGCATCTCACATGTGGACCAACAGAATACTAGAATTCTTGAGGATTGGGGAGTATGGCAGTGGCTCCCCTGATATTCTCTTTCAGAATGACAGCATTCATACTCCCATCCACAGCCTCTCCGCAATGCCCTTCCTGCTGCCCCCCTAATTCTGTCCAAAGCCTGAGCCACAAGGCTCAGAGCTGTTTGAGGGTGAGGCCACTTGCTCACCATTGTGCAGTGTCTGTTGTGGCATTGCACAGGGGCACTCAGAGGCAAAGGATCAACAAGACAAAGACTGGGGGATACACAAGGATGATTAGTCAGGAATATCTGGATATTGGATGCTTTACTGGATTGAATCTGCAGAGGATCATTACTTTAGAGGATTCTGTAATGATCCGTAACAGACAGGTACAACTGAACATGCCCACAGTGGGGTAAAAAAAACTTACCGTGAGTTTAAATCGGAGTCGGAGTTTACAAACTCCAGTTCCCAGTGAGTCTCAGGACTTGTGTCCGGCTGGGAGATGTCTGCACACAAACAATTTCTCCACTTTTACCTTCTTCAAGTCAGGAACCGCTCCTGAATAATCTTCCAGCGCAGACAGTGTAAAACACCCACAACCTGCTGGGGAAATTCACCTGCTCCTCAGCCAGGAAATCACAGATCCCTTCCCCACACCAGCTCCAGGATGAGAATAACAACTGGCTTTTCTCAAAGTCATGCTGCATCCACACCTGCAGGAAAAGACAAATCAACAGTTTAAAACCGCGGCATTTGGGAAAATGTGTCTCAGGGAACAGGACAGGGGAAAGGAGAAAGAATCAGGGAGTGGCTCAGAAACAGATCCCAGAAGACAGTCCTCGGAAAAGGACAAGGATAGAGATCAAAAATAGATCCTGTTAAAACAAAGTTGGGAGAAAGGTGCAGAGCCATTGACTCTGAATTAGAGAGTGAAAATCCCATGGAACAGACTAGGAGCAAAATGGCTTCGAGAAGCCCTGAAGATCAGTGAGGGCTGTCAAAGGTTGGTGACTTCATGTTGTGGGTCGTTAAGGGCAAAGATTACATTTTGGAGTAATGGTGTTCTGCTTGGCCTGGCCACTGATCTGAAAATGAGCTGGAAAAGTGAAGCTTGAGAGTGTACTCAGAGATCCAGGGGAAAGGAATCTGGAAAGGTGGATTCTTGTGGAAGTTGTCTGAGTGGGAACAACTTTTGGAAAATAGGCGGCACGGTAGCACAGTGGTTAGCACTGCTGCTTCACAGCTCCAGGGACCTGGGTTCGATTCCCGGCTTGGGTCACTGTCTGTGTGGAGTTTGCACATTCTCCTCGTGTCTGCGTGGGTTTCCTCCGGGTGCTCCGGTTTCCTCCCACAGTCCAAAGATGTGCGGGTTAGGTTGATTGGCTGTGCTAAAATTGCCCCTTAGTCTCCTGAGATGCGTAGGTTAGAGGGATTAGTGGGTAAAATATGTCGGGATATGGGGGTAGGGTCTGGGTGGGATTGTGGCCGGTGCAGACTCGACGGGCCGAATGGCCTCTTTCTGTACTGTAGGGTTTCTATGATTTGTATGAAAATAATTCCAGGCCAAATAATTCAGATGTGGAGATTGGAAACCCTTCTGAGAAATGCACAGGCTGGAATTCCCCCCTCCCCCGCAGTGGGTTATTTCACGACAGAGGCAGCCTGCCAGTGACAATTGGCCTGTCTCACCCATCCCACCACCAGGTAACCTGTGGCAGGGTCAACTTTGGTGAAACTGGAAGATCCCACCAGCAGGAAGGGCTGGAAAATTCCATCCACAGTTTCAGTGGCTGGCTCACGGTGTGGCAATAATGGGTTGGGTTGTTGAGAAATCCAAGGAATCTGCTTTGGTCACGTCTGTCATTTACTTTGGAGTGTGTATATTTGCCCACATTTTGTCATTTGGCTCACATACTTACCTGAATATTAGAGTATAAGCTAGGTATGATAAATTATTTTATCTTTCTGAATTTGTGTGTCTGTAAAAATATAGTAAGAAGTCTCACAACACCAGGTTAAAGTCCAACAGGTTTATTTGGTAGCAAATACCATATTTGAATAGTGTGGAGGAGCAGAGGGATCTAGGTGTATGTGTGCATAGATCCCTGAAAGTTGGGAATCAAGTAGATAAGGTTGTTAAGAAGGCATATGGTGTCTTGGCGTTTATTGGTAGGGGGATTGAATTTAGGAGTCGTAGCGTTATGTTGCAACTGTACACAACTCTGGTGCGGCCGCACTTGGAGTACTGTGTGCAGTTCTGGTCCCCACATTACAGGAAGGATGTGGAGGCTTTGGAGAGGGTGCAGAGGAGGTTTACCAGGATGTTGCCTGGTATGGAGGGGAGATCCTATGAGGAGAGGCTGAGGGATTTGGGATTGTTTTCGCTGGAAAGGCGGCGGCTAAGAGGGGATCTTATTGAAACATATAAGATGATTAGAGGTTTAGATAGGGTGGATAGTGATAGCCTTTTTCCTCTGATGGAGAAATCCAGCACGAGGGGGCATGGCTTTAAATTGAGGGGGGGTAGTTATAGAACCGATGTCAGGGGTAGGTTCTTTACCCAGAGGGTGGTGAGGGATTGGAATGCCCTGCCAGCATCAGTAGTAAATGCGCCTAGTTTGGGGGCGTTTAAGAGATCCGTAGATAGGTTCATGGACGAAAAGAAATTGGTTTAGGTTGGAGGGTCACAGTTTTTTTTTTTTTTTTTTTTAACTGGTCGGTGCAACATCGTGGGCCGAAGGGCCTGTTCTGCGCTGTAATGTTCTATGTTCTATGTTCTATGTTCTATAAGCTTTCGGAGCGCTGCCCCTTCGTCAGATGGAGTGGATATCTGTATCCATTCCATCTGACGAAGGGGCAGCGCTCCGAAAGCTTATGGTATTTGCTACCAAATAAACCTGTTGGACTTTAACCTGGTGTTGTGAGACTTCTTACTGTGTTTACCCCAGTCCAACGCCGGCATCTCCACATCATGACTACCATCGACATTGTAAAAATATAGCCAGGGTGAAGAAATAGTGAATATTTAAATCATTTTCTGATGTTTGGATTGTGATCTTTTAACCTTTTAGTTGAGTGTAATACAGTTAATTTTTCTTATTTAATTAATGTTTTATTCTTTGTGTTGTTAATTTGGTCAGTAACTTATCTCCAGAGTTTGTAAAAGAAATATAAGTTAGGATCTCTCAGGCCAGGTTACACTCTGGGATCTGAGTTCTCCTGTTGTGACATCAGCCAGGATCAGAACTGCCACTGATTTGGGGTTTTACTGATGGGAACTGGAATCTCCTGAGACGCTTACAGACGATCTGTCTGGAACATGGATCTGCTGCTGACTAGGAGCATTGGAATACAGGAAAAGAAGGAGGCTCCTGAGTCTGTTCATCCATTCAGTGAAATCATGGTTGGACCTAACTCCATGTACCTTTCTTTGCTTCATATCCCTTAATACCTCTGATTAAGAAAAGTCTAATGATCACAGTTTTACATTTTTCATGATTGATCTAGTAACAATTGCCATTTGCAGAAGAAAGCTCTAAACTTGTAGCGCACGGTGTGTGTAAGAATGTTCCCTAATTTTACTTTTGAAAAGTTTGGCTCGCAGAAACAGTTTCTCTCAGTCTACCTTATCTGTTTCTCTTCATATCCTGAAAATTCCAATCAAACTGCCCCTTAAGTTTCTAAATGTAAGGAAATTCCATCCTAATTTTTTTTCATCTTTCCTTGTAGTTAACCCCTGTATTCTGCTATATCAATGTTGCACCTTCTCAAAGGTTAATGTATTCTCCCTCAGGTGTGGTGCCTCGAATCGTTTAGAATACTCCGTGTATTATCTAAGCAGAGCTGAAGCATGAACTCTATCCCATTCCATTTTGAGAGTGTGGTGGAGGAAGGGTCCAATTTAAGCATTCAAAAGGGAATTAGACTGTCATCTGAAAAGAAAGAATGTGCAGGGTTACAGGAAGATGGCAAGATAATCGCACAAAGTGAATTGCTCAATTGGAGAGCTGGTGCAGATGCAATGGGCCAAATGGCCACCTTCTGCACTGTAATAATTCTTTGATAATCTAGTTCTTTACATATAAAAATCTGTTACTCTTTGGAGGGCCGAAGGGCCTGTTCCTGTGCTGCACTGTTCTTTATTATTTCCTGTACTTGTTCAGGGCATTCTCATGGTTCATCTAAATGGACCCCAAATCTCTGTGGACCTTCACTACTGCTAGCATTTTACTACTCCAAAGATTCCCTGTTCTTTCCTTTTAAGGTCCAAAATATATGATCTCACGTTTCTCATATTCAAATCCAATTGTCACAGATTTTCCATTTTCTTCCTCCCTTTCTCCTTTTTTCTTCATCCTCCCTGAAATTCTTGTGAACCTGTGCTGGCAATGGATTCATCTGCAGAATAACCAATCTGTAGAGAGTAAAACAGACCACCACAAATTGGAGGATGCCCTTTGCTCTCTGATGCATTTATTGTCTCATCACAGGGTGGCTCAGTGGTTAGCACTGCTGCCTCACAGCGCCAGGGACTCGGGTTCAATTCCTGGCTTGGGTGACTGTGCAAATTCCACAGACTTTCTCCCAGTGTCTGCGTGGGTTTCCTCCCACAGTCCAAAGATGTGTACGTTAGATTGATTGGCCATGCTAAATTGTCCCTTAGTGTCCTAAAATGTGTAGGCTAGGGGGATTAGCCATGGTAAATGCATGGGGATAGGGTGGAGGAGAGGGCTTGGGTAGAATACTCTGTCAGAGAATTGGTACAGACTCGATGGGTCGAATTGCTGCTTCTGCTCTGCAGGGATTCTGAGAGTGCTGGCCACAGTTGTGTGGGCGGTGGACAGGAGTCCTCAGTAATGGTCCCAGCATGCACTGAACAGTGACCACTGGAAATAAGGCATCCACGAAGTTCCAAATATTTATTAACTTTATCAAATTCTGGGCTCTGATAGATAAGCTCCTTCCAGAAGAATCTGAGTTCCAATGACATGTGATCTGACATCAATTATGATGTTTAATCCATTAGCTGTTAAAGCCTTACACTGCATCAATCCTTGTTACCAGGCAGAAATCCTCTAGTTCAACATGACGGCTGGAATGTTGCTGGTATAACTAGTTGTGTGGCACAGGATTGATGCATCATGGCAGCTCCCAGGATAGCGGGCATTCACTAACTGAAAGTACTCACACATGTTGAGTGGTGACACCCTTTGTGGTTGCTGTACATCTCATCTTTGAGACTTGATGCCATGTGAAGTCATGTAGGTGCAGCCGATGGCCCCCTACACCATTGGGAAGCACTTTGTCTCGGTGAAGCCATGTGCTTTGTCTTTGTCAGAGAGAAGACAATGGTGCTCCACCCCCTGAGATTCAAAGACTCAATCACCTTGTTGAATTATAATGGGTTCTCTTTATTTAATTCACATATGGGATGTGGGTGTCGCTAGCTGGCCAGCATTTATTATCCATCCCTAGTTGCCCTTGTGAAGGTGGTGGTGAGCCGCTTTCTTGAACTGCGCTGTCTCTGAGGTATAGGCACACCCAGAGTGCTGATAGAGAAGAAGCTCCATGATATTTACCCAACAACAGTGAAGAAATGGTGATATATTTCCAAGTCAGGATGGTAACTATCCACATCCATCTTTTGTAAGAGACTTTAAACCAAGGCCTCGCAGGTGACAAATCTCATGGCACGTTAAAAATTGTGTCCGGTCCAATAGTTAGCCTTCAACCAACATTACTAAAAATGAGTTATCTGGCCATTATCATTTTGCCTGATTTCCTACATCACAACACTGACCACACTTCAGAATAATTTCATTGGCTGTAAAATGCTTTAAGATTCCTGTGGTTTTGAAAGTTGCTTTATAAAGATAAGTTTAGGAAGGGATAAGTGGTTTATGACAGAAAATTGTCGAACAAGGGAATAGTACCAACAAAACATTAGCATTTACTGTGGCATATTTAGATCAATTTGCTTCTCCCTAACTCTACATGTGTTCCTGCTTTTGCAATGTTATCCAGAGCAACTTGTGACACAATGTCAGGCTTGTCACTTTGCATTGCTTCAATGTGCACGGTCTTTTGAATTTAACACCTATGCATGATGTCGTTATAACTACTGACTTGCTTTGTTAGAGAGTCTGGAGGTGGATACGTGATGTGGGTCACACAGACAAACCAACACCTGCCTCTTCCAATCAAAAGGCCTGATAGGGAGAAGGCAGCAACTTCTTCAGACTTCCAGAAAGGTACATTTACAATAATTATGGGCCAGGAATAAGCAAGATCTGGAGTGGACAACATTTGTGACTGTTGTTAACACTGGAATTTACTCTCATTCAGGCCTTTCAAAACCACCAGCCGGAACTAATGTTTTTCCATCAATCCATTTGCAACTTTGTACTGAGATTGGGGAAGTGTATTGAGATGGATAGAAAACTGGTTGGCAGAAAGGAGACAAAGAGTAGAAATTAATGGGTCCTTTTCAAATTGGTAGGCAGTAACTAGTGGGGTGCCACAGGGATCGGTGCTGGGACCCCAGCTATTCACAATATATATAAATGATTTGGATGAGGGAACAAAATGTAACATCTCAAAGTTTGCAGATGACACCAAGTTGGGTGGGAGGGTGAACTGTGACGAGGATGCAGAGATCCTTCAGAATGATCTGGACAGGTTGGGTGAGTGGGCAAATCAATGGCAGATGCAGTATAATTTGGATAAATGTGAGGTTATTCACTTTGGAAGAAAAAACAAGAAGGCAGATTACTACCTGAATGGCTGCAAATTGGGAGAGGGGAGTGTGCAGCGGAACCTGGGTGTCCTTGTGCACCAGTCACTGAAGGTAACCATGCGGGGGCAGCAGGCAGTAAAGAAAGCAAATGGTATGTTGGCCTTCATTGCGAGAGGTTTCGAGTACAGGAGCAGGGATGTGTTGTTGCAATTATACAGGGCCTTGGTGAGGCAACACCTGGAGTATTGTGTGCAGTTTTGGTCTCCTTTTCTGAGGATGTTCTTGCTCCCGAGGGAGTGCAGCGAAGGTTTACCAGGCTGATTCCGGGGATGGCGGGACTGATGTATGAGGAGAGATTGACTAGGTTAGGATTGTTTTCGCTGGAGTTCAGACGAATGAGGGGGGATCTCATAGAGACTTATAAAATTCTAACAGGACTAGACAGGGTAGATGCAGAGAGGATGTCCCAATGGTGGGGGGAGTCCAGAACCAGGGGTTACAGTCTGAAGATTCAGGGTAGATGATTTAGGACGGAGGTGAGGAGACATTTCTTCACCCAAAGAGTGGTGAGCCTGTGGAATTCACCACCACAGGAATTAGTTGATGCCAAAACATTGAATGCATTCGAGAGGCAGCTGGATATAGCACTTGGGGCGAATGGGATCAAAGGTTATGGGGAAGAAACAGGATTAGGCTATTGAGTTGGATGATCAGCCATGATCGTGATGAATAGTGGAGCAGGCTCGAAGGGCCAAATGGCCTCCTCCTGCTCCACTCTTCTATGTTTCTATATTATGTTACCCATTAATAATAGCAAGTCCCACCCCCAGGTAACAAGCAGCCCAGGAAAATTACATGAACTTGTAAATTCAGCTGAGTTCAGTTAAATTTAAAATGGATGGGATGTGAAGACACAGCCTGATGTACACTGGGACAAGAGAGAAGCAGGAAAACCCAATTATAATAAGATAGTTACCGTGCATTTAAGCACTGATTATTTCCTAGGTTTAGTTCATATTATAAAGATGCAAAAGATGGTCAGTGGTTTTTTAAAAAAAGTATAGTGTGTATAATGTTGTGGTATTTCTCAGGAAACTGACAGATAATTCCTTCAATGTGCAGGTAAAAATGATAAAATTAGACTTTGAAATACTGCATCTTATTCTTGCAGAAAAGCCAAATATGAATGTAGAAAAAAATTCAAACCTCAGGTTCTTTTTTCATGATTTTTATTTATGTTGCACCATTAATACAATCACGTATAATTCCAATGCATCCATTTTACAATTCTCATCATTATCAACATGTGCTGTGGTGATGGAGGCGTTATAGAGAAGAAGCTGGAATTGCAATGAATGCCGACTTGTTTGCCACTTATTGTTAAACAGAACTACAGGTGCACCCAACAACGGACATGCATTAACTGATCAAGAGAAATCTAGGTTACGTACAATGAGAGTGGAGGTTAGTTTGAAATACTTTAAATCTATTATTTCTGATGTGTCATCAGAAAGGGAACTTGGTGACTTTTATCTGACAGCTGGCAGTACCTCACTACGCAAAATCAGGTTGGAAACAAAGAAAGATGCTATCTGAATATCTGATTGGTTTGGCACAGTCCCACTAACTATCACTCAGTAGAGTCACAGCCATTATTCTTTGTGTTGGTCTGAACCAGTGAGGTACCTGAATTGCAGATTGCTGAGCAGATTTTTACTCCACTCACTAAACTTTCAAACATCAATATTTAAGTCCAGTAATTTTTCAAAATGAAGCTTGAAATTTCCTGATGGAATTTCTCAGTATGGGGATGTATCTGTTTGGGAGTTTTCTGGTAAAAGACAGTTGGATCAAGTTTGTTAGTACAGTTGGAATTTAATGCAGGTTGTGAATCGAACGGGACCATCCATTATTCTTGCACAGCTAACGTTTGATCAGTAATGGCTGAAGAATCCTCTGAAGCTGTGACGTCTGCTGGAGGAGCACTGTCTGAGGCTACAGGACCAGCGGGAGTAGAGCTAGGTGCTTCTGCTGCTGGTGTCTCCTTAGAAGGAGCGGCATCAGTGGTTGTGGCAGAGTCCAAATTCTGGGACTCTGCTCTTTTACTTTCTTCTTGGGCCACAAGTGTAGATGAGACCTCAGTCTGTTTGGCCTCCACTTCAACCTCACTAGAGCACTTTTCTTCTGTTTTGCTTTCAGGGACAGATGTTGAGGTTTCAGAAGACTGAGTGGACGTCACTTCAGTACTGGACTCAGGCACTGCTGGAGGCTCACTATCTGCGGAGCTCGTAACAGGGGCAGCCTCAGATGGTTCTGTCGGCTTTTCTGCAGTCGATTCCATGGACTGAGGCTCTGTTTTTGCTTCAGTGGAAACTTGTGGCTTTTCAGCATCAGACTTTTGAGTTTCCTCTTTTTTCACTGTTTCTTTATCCTCTTCCTTAGCTTCAGTCGTGCTGTTGGCAGCCTGACCCTCTTTGGCCTGTGTGTTGTTTCCTTCTGTGCCTTCTTCAGTGGTTTTGGCCTCATCCTGTTTTTCCTTATTTGCCTCTCCATCATCTGCTGCTGTTCCTTCAGGCAATTTGTCAGCCTCTTTGTCAGTGGAAAGTTTACAATTCTTCTTCTTCCTTATCAGAGTGTTTCCCATTTTATACACTCTGAAAAAAAAAACAAAATTCAGTCAAACTAACTGACAGTCAGTTTCCTACAATCGACATGAAATTACAAAGATCCTGATCTCATAAGAACATAAGAAATAGGAGCAGGAGTAGGCCATCTAGCCCCTCGGGCCTGCCTGTACTTCAGGGTACAAGCCAACATAAGTCAACCTCGGTAGATTCCAATATAAATTTATAATGGAGATATAAATAACAAAATACAAGGTTTAAAATGGGGTTAGAATAAACCTGACATTCTCTGCTCTGATTCTACCCCATTCTCTAACAGTGTTTTTCTGAAGACTATAAGCTGTTTTGAATCCACACAGCAACAGTATGTATGGATATGGAAGGCTATGATCACAATGGCCCCCACCTACTCCAAACATGGCAGTCACCATGAGGAAGGTGTGATCAGGGCGAAGGACTCTAAGCCAAGAGCATCCACAGTCTAACACTTCACTCATGCCGAGTGGATGGATGTCTTGTCAGGACAGGAGCAGCTGGTCAGGTGATCTGGATACAAGAAGATCCTAAAGTTATTCTGAATTTTCAAAATGGCACCTTACAAACGAGACTTTAGGGTGCTTTTAACTTGTTTCAATATTGATGGGGCGGGGGGGTGGGGGGAAGCAGGTGGGGGAACAGATGGTCGCCAATGCGTGGACAGATTTTAGTTTCTCTGTACAGTGGTCTCCAGATGTCCTGCGGATGGTGCAGGCATTCACTAATAGCATGCTAGTTCCAGAATCCCCCTCTGAACCCATAAAGCTCCCAGATACAGTACCCACAATTGAGTGTAATTATTGACAGCACAAAACATTCGGACCTTTAGAATCTTGTTTTCAACTGATCTACAAAACCAACCTTTCTGGCATCAACTTTTCATGTAATTGCATCATCTAGTATAACCATCGATGGCTTTTCCCCACAAATTATTCACTCTCTCATAATGTTCTTTGTGACCTTAGCTGCTCTAGCCTACATGTGACTCCAGATCCATAGCAATGTTGGTGATTCTGAAATGGCCGAGCAAACCACTCAGTTCAAGGACAATCACGGATGGGACAAGTTGGGCCGAAGGACCTGTTTCTATGCTGTAAACCTCTGACTCTATGGGCAATGAATATTGGTAAGAAGTTTAACAACACCAGGTTAAAGTCCAACAGGTTTATTTGGCTTTTGCTACCAAATAAACCTGTTGGACTTTAACCTGGTGTTGTTAAACTTCTTACTGTGTTTACCCCAGTCCAACGCCGGCAACTCCACACAATAAATATTGGCCCAGCCAATGACGCCCACATCCCATGAAATAATTGTACAAAAATCTTATCCATCATCATTTCCTAAGTAATTGAAATTCTTAATATCCAAGATAAGGGAATTAACCAATATATCTATACTTGACAAACAGATGGATAAATTGCTCCAAACAATATGTTCTGTATTTTAATGCCTTGTTACATTTTTGTCTTCGCTGAACCTGATACTTATGCCCTGACTGGTAATGCTGATCTGAATTAGTATTGCGTATACACAAGAAATAGAAACATAGAAAAAATAAGCAGCAGTAGGCCATTTGGCCCTTCGAACCTGCTCCACCATTCATTTTGATCATGGCTGATAGAATCATGGAATCCCGACAGTGCAGGGGACCATTCAGCCCATCGAGTCTGCACTGACCACAATCCCATCCAGGCCCTATCTCTATAACCAATGTATTTACTCTGCCCATTGTCCTGAAACTAACGGCCAATCAACCTAACATGCACATTTTTGGAGTGTGGGAGCACCCGGAGGAAACCCACACAGACACGGGGAGAACGTGCAAACTCCACACAGACTGTGACCCGAGTCGGGAATTGAACCCAGGTCCCTGGCCCTGTGAGGCAGCAGTGCTAACCACTGTGCCAGCAAAATACAGAGAGTTTAAAAGGAGTTCCCAGCATCCCAGGGAAACAGATCCTGGAGAGATGCAGTAATAGCAGAGTTGTTGTGATGGGAGACTTTAATTTCCCAAACATAGATTGGAATATCCCGAGGGTAAGGGGATTGGATGGGGAGGAGTTCGTTAGGTGTGTTCAGGAGGGTTTCCTGACACAGCATGTGGACAAGCCTACAAGAGGAGAGGCTGTACTTGATCTGAAACTGACCAATGAACCTGGACAGGTGTCAGATCTCTCAGTGGGAGAGCATCTTGGGGATAGCGATCATAACTCTATCTCCTTTATGCTTGCATTGGAAAAAGAGAGGGTCAGGCAAGCTAAGAAAGCGTTTATATGGAGTAAGGGGAAATATGAAGACATAAGGCAGCAAATTAGAGGAGTGAATTGGAAGGAGGTATTCTTGGGGAAATCTACTGAAGAGAGGTGGCAGTTTTTCAAGGAATGTCTGTCTAGAGTTCGACAGGACAATGTTCCGAGCAGACAGGGAGGAGTTGGTCGGTTAAAGGAACCGTGGTGCACGAAAGCTGTGCGGGACATTGTCGAGAAGAAAAGGAAAGCGTACAAAAAGTTCAGAGAGCTTGGCAAAGATAGGCATCTAGATGAGTATACGACTTGTCGGAAGAGACTAAAGAAGGAAATTAGGAGAGCCAGAAGGGGTCACGAGAAGGCCTTGGCAGGTAGAATTAAGGAGAACCCTAAGGCGTTCTATAAATTTGTGAAGAGTAAAAGGATGAGACGTGAAGGAATAGGGCCCATAAAAGGTGAAGGCGGGAAAATCTGTACGGAACCAGTAGAAATGGCAGAGGTGCTCAATGAGTATTTTGCCTCGGCTTTCACAGAGGAGAAGGACATGGGTGGATGTACTGCGGGCTTGCGGTGGACTGAAAAGATTGAGTATGTGGAAGTTAACAAAGAGGTTGTGCTGGAATCTTTGAATGGCATCAAGATAGGAATTAAGGGCTATGGGGAGAGAGCGGGTAAATGGAGTTGAAATCAACCATGATTGAATGGTGGAGTGGACTCGATGGGCCGAATGGCCTTACTTCCGCTCCTATGTCTTATGGTCTTATGGTCTTATGGTCTTATGGTCTTATGGTCTTAAGATAGATAAGTCGCCGGGTCTGGATGGGATGTACCCCAAGTTACTGTGGGAGGCAAGGGAAGAGATTGCAGAGCCTCTGGCGATGATCTTTGCGTCGTCGATGGAGACTGGGGAGGTGCCAGAGGATTGGAGGATTGAGGATGTGGTTCCTATTTTCAAGAAGGGGAATAGGGATAGCCCAGGAAATTACCGACCGGTGAGTCCAACCTCAGTGGTTGGTAAGCTGATGGAGAAGATCCTGAGGGACAGGATTTATGAGCATTTAGAGAGGTTTAGTATGCTCAAGAATACTCAGCATGGCTTTGTCAAAGGCAGATCATGCCTTACAAGCCTGGTGGAGTTCTTCGAAAATGTGACTAAACACATTGACGAAGGGAAAGCGGTAGATGTGGTTTATAAGGATTTTAGCAAGGCGTTCGATAAGGTTCCCCATGCGAGGCTTCTCGAAAAAGAGGGAGGGCATGGGATCCAAGGGGCTGCTGCCCTGTGGATCCAGAACTGGCTTGCCCAAAGGAGGAAGAGAGTGGGTATAGATGGGTCTTTTTCTAAATGGAGGTCGGTCACCAGTGGTGTGCCCCAGGGATCTGTTCTGGGACCCTTGCTGTTTGTCATTTTCATAAATGACCTGGATGAGGAAGTGGAGGGATGGGTTGGTACATTTGCCGATGACACGAAGGTTGGTGGGGTTGTGGATAGTCTGGAGGGATGTCAGAAGTTACAGAGGGACATAGATAGGATGCAAGACTGGGCGGAGAAGTGGCAGATGGACTTCAACCCAGATAAATGTGTAGTGGTCCATTTTGGCAGGTCAAATGGGATGAAGGAGTACAATATAAAGGGAAAGACTCTTAGTACGGTAGAGGATCAGAAGGACATTGGGGTCCGGGTCCATAGGACTCTAAAATCAGCCCCGCAGGTGGAGGAGGTGGTTAAGAAGGCATATGGTGTGCTGGCCTTTATCAATTGAGGGATTGAGTTTCGGAGTCCGGGGATAATGATGCAGCTATATATGACCCTCGTCAGACCCCACTTGGAGTACTGTGCTCAGTTCTGGTCACCTCATTACAGGAAGGATGTGGAAAAGATTGAAAGGGTGCAGAGGAGATTTACAAGGATGTTGCCTGGATTGAGTGGCATGCCTTATGAGGATAGGCTGAGGGAGCTGGGTCTTTTCTCCTTGGAGAGACGTAGGATGAGAGGAGATCTAATAGAGATATACAAGATGTTGAGAGGCATAGATCAGGTGGACTCTCAGAGGCTTTTTCCCAGGGTAGAAATGGCTGCTACGAGAGGACACAGGTTTAAGGTGCTGGGGGGTAGGTACAGGGGACATGTTCGGAGGAAGTTTTTCACGCAGAGGGTGGTGGGCGAGTGGAATCGGCTGCCGTCAGTGGTGGTGGAGGCAAACTCAATCGGGTCTTTTAAGAGACTCCTGGATGAGTACACGGGACTTAATAGGATGGAGGGTTATAGGTAGGCCTAAAAGGTAGGGATATGTTCAGCACAACTTGTGGGGCCGAAGGGCCTGTTTTGTGCTGTAGTTTTTCTATGTTTCTATGTTTCTTTCTATCCCTATATCCAAGCAAACATCCAGGGCAGTAGCAACTTGGAATGAGAAGTTTAAGATTGAAAAAATGACAAGTTAGTGATCGTGATGTCAATGTTGGTTTGAAAGAAAAGCCAATGTGTAAAGGAGGGCAAAAACACTGCAGTGAAAATGGTTTCAGCTCGCGCATGTGATTTGCTGCAGACACATGGTGGTTCGGAAGTGAGACAAGGAGAATCCAGTCAGAGGAAATCCACTTCTTTGATTGCATGATATCAATTAAACAAATCCAAATCCAAAGTTGAAATGTCATGAACTTTAACAGAGTAAAATTGCTGAGGAGTAATATCAAATAAACAACTGCAGAATATGGATAATAGTTTAAGTTACAGCAACAGGAGTTGACCTGCAAGGGAGCAGCAGGATGGAGCAGAGCACTTCCTACACACTTGGTAGGTAAGAGTTCCAGCTTTTTTTATATTAAAAAAACTTACATTAAATTTATGCCCAATAGAAATTTATTTAAGAGTCTTTAAGCAGGGGAGCTTGATCCTGTGTGCACCGCCTGCACCATGTGGGAATTCGGAGACACTCCTTGCAGTCTGAATGAACACATGTGCGGGAAGCGCCATAGATTTGACCAGTTCTGGGTTTCAGAGCTTAAGTATCATCACAAGGCACTGGTAGTGCATCCACAAGACTGAGCTATGTGGATAGCACGCTTTTGGACTTTGTTAAGGGGCAAGAGGTTTCTCGGAGATGCAAGGAACAATTTTCATCCAGAGGGTGGTGGGAATCTGGAACTTGCTTTCTGAAAGAGTGAAAGAGGCAGGAACCTTCACAATATTTAAAAATATCTAGTTAAGCACACAAAATGTCGTAGCATACAAGGCGACAGGCCAAGTGCTGGAAAATGGGATTCGGATAGGTGTTTGATGGCCGGCAAGGAGATGATGGGCTGAAGAGCCTCTTTCCATGCTGTAAAACTCTGACTAGGAGTATTATCAAGTAAAATTGGGCACTGAACTCCAGTCTAAAGGCTTTATGTTAAATATGTCAACTATTGTCCACATCATTGGTCACAATCACACAACTGGTAGAGCCTCCTGCTGAGTCTGTGTTTTCCATCATTCAACCAACAGCCTTACCTCCAGCATTGTCATCAAGTCCAAAACCCAGAACCAGAATAAAACTCCACAAGATGTCACAGCAGAGTTTAATCAAGGGAGTAGTTTTTAAAAATGAACATTTTTTTTAAAAAGTGGAAAGGGGTTAGAATTCCAGAGCCTCAGCAACTGAAAGCAGAGACCATGGTGGAGTAGTTAAAATAGGAAATGCATCCAGAATTGCAAGTACCACAGGGTCATAGTCAGGGGCTGATTATAGATGGTGTGAATTTGAAAATCAAGGAATTGTTTAACTGGGACCCAATTCAGGTCAATGATCCTCAGGGTGATGATTGAACAGGACTTGGTGCCAGTTAGGACAGAGGCAGCAGAGTTTGGATTGATCGTGACCTTAAGTAATAGTTGCCCAGTTGGAATCAGTTCAGTCCCTTCCATCAATGCCTCCTCCCTAGAAACTGTCTCAAGAGGCTGGAGCAGGTTACGCTGCACCATTATCAAGACCACATACTGCCACCCCTGCAATGTTCTCTCTCCCCAGGTATGGATGAGAGTTTGGGCAGCAGTTGGTATCCCATCTAATTCAATATCCTGATCCCCTTTTCCCCCATATTCCTTGATCCCTTTAGCCCCAACAGCTATATCTAATTTCTTCTTGAAATCAGACAACGTTTTGGCCTCACAAAACAGAAGCAGGAGTACGGTAGCACAGTGGTTAGCACTGCTGCTTCACAGCTCCAGGGACCTGGGTTCGATTCCCGGCTTGGGTCACTGTCTGTGTGGTGTTTGTACATTCTCCTCGTGTCTGCGTGGGTTTCCTCCGGGTGCTCCGGTTTCCTCCCACAGTCCAAAGATGTGCGGGTCAGGTTGATTGGCCATGCTAAAATTGCCCCTTAGTCTCCTGAGATGTGTAGGTTAGCGGGATTAGCGGGTAAATGTGCAGGGATATGGGAGTAGAGCCTGGGTGGGATTGTGGTCGGTGCAGACTCGATGGGCCGAATGGCCTGTTTCTGCACTGTAGGGTTTCTATGACTTCTATGAGGAGCCACCAGGATCTTCAAGCCTGCCCTGCCATTCAATACAATCGTGGCTGATCTGTGTCTTTTTCTGTGTCATTTCCCCATAGCATCTATTTCTCAATCTATAAAATATTTATCCACCTCCACTTTAAATACTTGTAATCATCCCGCCTCCACCACCCTTTGGGGCAGAGAATTCCAGAGATTCATCACCCTCTGTGAAAAGAAATTTCTACACACCTCTGTTTTTAATGACCGGCCCTTTATCTCGTAGCTGTGTTCCCTTGTTCAACACTCTCCCACGAGTGAAAACATCTCATCATCTATCCCCCTCAGGATCTTATATGTTTGAATAAGGTCACCCCTCACTCCTCTAAACTCCAAGGAATACAGACCCATTGGTTAAAATTTTTTGTAAATCGTTAAATTCCAGGCGGGCACCAGAAGATTGGAAAATAGTCAGTGACTCCCTTGGTCAAAAAGTGAGAAAGGCAGAGGCAGGGAACTATAGGCCAATTAGTTTAACATCTATATTGGCAAGATGCTGGAGTCAAGAATCAAAGAGGAAATAGCTAATCATTTAGGAAAGCCGAATATAATCAAACCCAGTCAACATGGTTTTATGAAAAGTAAATCACGTTTGACAAATTTGCTCAAATTCTTTGAGGATGTAACATGGAGAGTAGATAGAGGGGAATCTGTAGATGTTGTGTATTTGGGCTTCTGAATCTACATCACTATCCACTATCATTATATCACAAATCATCACTGCTCTGAAACCTTCCTCGATTAACAACACAACTCCACCTCCTTTCCCCTTTGGCCTGTCCTTTTGGAATGTAGAATATCCTGCAATGTTGAGCACCTGGTCCTGGTCACCCTGCAGCCATGTTTCTGTAATAGCTAATACATTGTACAAAGTTTCTGCAGTCTGTACTATCAACTCATCTATTTTTTGCAAATGCTTCAAACATTCAGAAAAAGTACATTTAGCTTCGGTTTTTTACAGTTGTTCAGACCTCTGGATTTGCGCAGTGTTGTGTATTTAATTTCCCATGAATAACCAATACTGTTTACTCAGAAGCAGAGACATGATGGCCAGGATTCTCTGATCTCATTCGCCTTATTACCGCTGCCAGTCAGAATGGACAATTCAGCCAAATCTCCATTCACTGCAGTGGGACTGGAGAAGCCCAGCCGCTGGTGAGATTGGAGAATTCCCATCAATATTGTTATTTAGTTTTAAACAGTTTGCCTTGATTAATTTTCTAAATTAATTGAAAAATGAGGGAGAGCGTATTTCACAAGCTTTCATCAGATTAGATTTTACCAGCACAATGACAACAAATAATTTATGAAAAGACTTGCATCTACACGTAGTTCCTTTCCACAAAACTTTACTTCCGGCTCTCATAGCTTTGTCATATTTTTGTGCCAATTTTTACCCATTGTAAATTACTGTGTTGACAATGATGGGATGTGTGGGTGTAAGCACATTCAGTGGTGATTACACCCATTGCTGAAATTCCACCTCCTCACTCGATACTAAAATGAAAATACGATTCTTCAACCAACTCTACACTCTCCTTCCCAAATTGTCCTCACTTTTGCTACTCAGTTGATCCACTGGAGCAAGCTGAGAGGGGTGATTGAAAAGCAGCAGTGCTGGTAAGAGATTAATTGGATTAATTGAATTGTTTATTTATTTAATTAGTCAGCTAGTGTGTGTATTTTTTTGGCCTTTACTTTAACAGCAGTTTTTCAAGTTTAAAGTGAAAACTAGAAGTGGGCAGCAAAGGAGTCTGGGAAGGGTTTTTATTTTAACTTTAAAAGTCAGTTACCTGGGTGGTTCCCCCTCAGTAGTAGTTTTTTTTTCTCTCGGGCCCCTAGCCCTATAAATTGGTGCAGAGGAGATACCCGATCCTCTACACTGGTAGAGGATCCCACCCTTCCATCCTCCTCTAACCTAATTATAAGTGTGGGGAAGTTTTTTGTTTTCTTTTTTTCTTGCTGGTAATGGCTTCAGGGATGGCAGTTCAGGCAGTATGCTGCATCTCCTGTGGGATGTATGTGGTGAGGAAATCCAGTAGTGTTTCAGGAGATTTTAGTTGTAAGAAGTGCATTAGATTGCAGCTTCTGGAGGAGCGTGTAAAGGAGCTGGAGGGGGAGGTAGAGGAACTCCGCATAATTCGGGAGGCGGAGGTGGAAGTTGATAGGAGTTATAGAGAAATAGTAACTCCTAGAAATGAGGCTTGGGTCAATGCCAGGAGGAGGGGTAAGAAGCAATCGGGAAGACAATCCCCTGGGGCGGTTCCCCTCCATAATAGGTTTTCGGTGCTGGAGGCTACAGTTGAGGAGGAATCAACTGAGCATAGAGAGCAGATCTCTGGGGGTGAGCCGAGTGAGAAAGCTCAGGTGGTTAGGGGCTGTAAAAGACTGGGCCTTGTGATTGGGGACTCCACAATTAAGGGGACAGATAGGAGGGTCGGAACTAAAGGTAGGGACTCAGGGTTGGTGTGTTGCCTACCGGGGGCTGGGGTCCGGGATGTGTCTGACAGGGTATTCAGGACTCTTAGGGGGGAGGGAGATAAACCACAAGTTATTGTACATGTGGGGACACACGACATAGGGAGGATAGGGGAAGGGGATATTAGGCAGGGATTTATGGAGTTGGGGTGGAAACTAAAGGCCAAGACTGACAGAGTGGTTATCTCTGGACTCTTGCCTGTACCACGGGATAGTTTAGAGAGGAATAGGGAGAGGGAAGGTTTGAATTCATGGCTGAGGGGATGGTGCAGGAGGGAGGGGTTCAGGTACTTAAGCAATTGGGGCTCGTACTGGGGAAGGTGTGACCTCTATGAGAAGGATGGTCTACACCTTAATCAGAAGGGGACCAATATCCTGGGGGGTAAATTTGCTAAGGCCATGCAGGGAGGTTTAAACTGATTCGGGGGGGGGGAGGGATCCTGAGTAGTGGGGCTGAAAGTGAGGGATGCATGGATGGGGACTGCAATGCACGGCATTGCAGAGGTGGGGTGGAGCAGGGTTTGAAATGTGTATACTTCAATGCCAGGAGTATTCGCAATAAAGTGGGTGAACTTGCAGCATGGATCAGTACCTGGGACTTCGATGTTGTGGCTATTTCAGAGACATGGATAGAGCAGGGGCAGGAATGGATGCTGCAGGTCCCGGGGTTCAAATGTTTTAGTCGAAGTAGGGAAGGAGGTAGAAGAGGGGGAGGGGTAGCATTATTGGTCAGAGATTGTATCACAGTGTCAGAGAGGAGGTTTGATGAGGACTTATCTGTTGAGGTAGTATGGGCGGAGATTAGAAATAGGAGAGGAGAGGTCACCCTGTTGGGAGTCTTTTATAGACCTCCTAAAAGTTCTAGAGAGGTTGAGGAAAGGATTGCGGAGTCAATCCTGCTTAGGAGTGAAAGTAATAGGGCAATTGTTATGGGGGATTTTAACTTGACTAATATTGACTGGAATTGTTATAGCTCTAGCTCGTTAGAGGGGTCAGTTTTTGTTCAAAGCGTGCAGGAAGGTTTTTTGACTCAGTATGTAGACAGGCCAACTAGAGGTGAGGCTATATTGGATCTGGTGCTGGGAAATGAGCCAGACCAGGTGCTAGACTTGGAAGTTGGTGTGCATTTTGGTGATAGTGACCACAATTCGGTTACGTTCACCTTAGTGATGGAAAGGGATAGGCATGAACCTCGGGCCAGTGGTTTTAGCTGGGGGAAGGGTAATTATGAGGCTATTAGGAGAGAATTAGGAAACATAGGTTGGACTAGGAGATTACAGGGACTGGGAACGTCCGACATGTGGAGTTTTTTCAAGGAGCAGCTACTGCGAGTCTGTGATAGGTATGTCCCTGTCAGGCAAGGAGGAATTGGTAGGGCTAGGGAACCGTGGTGCACCAAAAAAGTTTCTTTGTTGGTTAAAAAGAAAAAGGAGGCTTATGTTCGGATGAGACGTGAGCACTCGGGTAGTGCACTAGAAAGCTTTAGATTGGCTAAGAGGGAGTTGAAGAGCGAGCTTAGAAGGGCTAAAAGGGGACATGAGAAGACTTTGGCGGATAGGGTTAAAGTGAATCCTAAGGCGTTCTATAGGTATGTCAAGAACAGAAGGTTGGTTAGGGCAAGTTTAGGGCCAGTTATAGATGGCAGTGGAAGTTATGTGTGGAACCGGAGGAGATTGGTGAAGCATTGAACCAATATTTCTCTTCGGTGTTCACGCAAGGGGACATGAATATAGCTGAGGAGGACACTGGGTTGCAAGGGAGTAGAATAGACAGTATTACAGTTGATAAGGAGGATGTGCAGGATATTCTGGAGGGTCTGAAAATAGATAAATCCCCTGGTCCGGATGGGATTTATCCAAGGATTCTCTGGGAGGCAAGAGAAGTGATTGCAGAGCCTCTGGCTCTGATCTTCAGGTCGTCGTTGGCCTCTGGTATAGTACCAGAAGATTGGAGGTTAGCGAATGTTGTCCCATTGTTTAAGAAGGGGAACAGAGACTTCCCCGGGAATTATAGACCGGTGAGTCTCACTTCTGTTGTCGGCAAGATGTTGGAAAAAATTATAAGGGATAGGATTTATAGTTATTTGGAGAGTAATGAATTGATAGGTGATAGTCAGCATGGTTTTGTGGCAGGTAGGTCGTGCCTTACTAACCTTATTGAGTTTTTTGAGAAAGTGACCAAGGAGGTGGATGGGGGCAAGGCAGTGGACGTGGTATATATGGATTTTAGTAAGGCGTTTGATAAGGTTCACCATGGTAGGCTTCTGCAGAAAATGCAGATGTATGGGATTGGGGGTGATCTAGGAAATTGGATCAGGAATTGGCTAGCGGATAGGAAACAGAGGGTGGTGGTTGATAGTAAATATTCATCATGGAGTGCGGTTACAAGTGGTGTACCTCAGGGATCTGTTTTGGGGCCACTGCTGTTTGTAATATTTATTAATGATCTGGATGAGGGTATAGTTGGGTGGATTAGCAAATTTGCTGATGACACCAAAGTCGGTGGTGTGGTAGACAGTGAGGAAGGGTGTCGTAGTTTGCAGGAAGACTTAGACAGGTTGCAAAGTTGGGCCGAGAGGTGGCGGATGGAGTTTAATGCGGAGAAGTGTGAGGTAATTCACTTTGGTAGGAATAACAGATGTGTTGAGTATAGGGCTAACGGGAGGACTTTGAATAGTGTGGAGGAGCAGAGGGATCTAGGTGTATGTGTGCATAGATCCCTGAAAGTTGGGAATCAAGTAGATAAGGTTGTTAAGAAGGCATATGGTGTCTTGGCGTTTATTGGTAGGGGGATTGAATTTAGGAGTCGTAGCGTTATGTTGCAACTGTACACAACTCTGGTGCGGCCGCACTTGGAGTACTGTGTGCAGTTCTGGTCCCCACATTACAGGAAGGATGTGGAGGCTTTGGAGAGGGTGCAGAGGAGGTTTACCAGGATGTTGCCTGGTATGGAGGGGAGATCCTATGAGGAGAGGCTGAGGGATTTGGGATTGTTTTCGCTGGAAAGGCGGCGGCTAAGAGGGGATCTTATTGAAACATATAAGATGATTAGAGGTTTAGATAGGGTGGATAGTGATAGCCTTTTTCCTCTGATGGAGAAATCCAGCACGAGGGGGCATGGCTTTAAATTGAGGGGGGGTAGTTATAGAACCGATGTCAGGGGTAGGTTCTTTACCCAGAGGGTGGTGAGGGATTGGAATGCCCTGCCAGCATCAGTAGTAAATGCGCCTAGTTTGGGGGCGTTTAAGAGATCCGTAGATAGGTTCATGGACGAAAAGAAATTGGTTTAGGTTGGAGGGTCACAGTTTTTTTTTAACTGGTCGGTGCAACATCGTGGGCCGAAGGGCCTGTTCTGCGCTGTAATGTTCTATGTTCTATGTTCTATGTTCAATTAAACAGAAAAATATAAAATCAAATAATTATTTACAATAAGAATAAGTTGAGATCAAAAAGGAGGTGGTATTGGGGTTCTTGAGAAACATTAAGGTAGACAAGTCCCCAGGGCCTGATGGGATTTACCCCAGAATACTGAGAGAGGCAAGGGAGGAAATTGCTGGGGCCTTGAGAGAAATCTTTGTATCCTCACTGGCTACAGGGGAGGTCCCAGAGGATTGGAGAATAGCCAATGTTGTTCCTTTGTTTAAGAAGGATAGCAAGAATAATCCAGGTAATTACAGGTCGGTGAGCCTTATGTCAGTGGTAGGGAAATTATTGGAGAGGATTCTTCGAGACAGAATTTACTTCTATTTGGAAATAAATGGACGTATTAACGAGAGGCAACATGGTTTTGTGAAGGGGAGGTCTTGTCTCACTAACTTGATTGAGTTTTTCGAGGAAGTGACGATGATGATTGATAAGGGAAGGGCAGTGGACGTTGTCTACATGGACTTCAGTAAGGCCTTTGAAAAGATCCCTCATGGCAGACAGGTACAGAAGGTGAAGTTGCACAGGATCACAGGTGAGCTGGCAAGGTGGATACAGAACTAGCTTGGTCACAGAAGACAGAGGGTAGCAGTGGAAGGGTGCGTTTCTGAATGGAGGGCTGTGTCTAGTGGCATACTTCAGGAATCAGTGCTGGGATCTTTGCTGTTTATAATATATATTAATAATTTGGAGGAAAATGTAACTGGTTTGATTCGTAAGTTTGTGGACGACACAAAGGTTGGTGGAATTGCAGAGAGCGATGAGGACCATCAGAGATCATAGATAGGTTGGAGACTGGGTGCGGACCGATGATAGGTGGAGTTTAATCCAGACAAATGTAAGGTAATGCATTTTGGAAGGTCTAATACAAATAGGAAATATACAGTAAATGGCAGAACCCTTCAGAGTATTGATAGGCAGAGGGATCTGGGTGTACAAATACACAGATCACTGAAAGTGGCAACGCAGGTGGAGAAGGAAGTCAAAAAGGCATATGGCATGCTTGCCTTCATCGGTTGGGGCACTGAGTTTAAAAATTGGCAAGTCGTGTTGCAGCTTTATAGATCCTTAGTTAGGCTACACTTGGAACATAGTGTTCAATTCTGGTCGCCACACTACCAGAAGGGTGTGGAGGCTTTGAAGAGGGTATAGAAAAGATTTACCAAGATATTGCCTGGTAAGGAGGACATTAGATATGAGGAGAGGTTGGAGAAACTTGGTTGAGGGGCGATCTGATAGAAGTCTACAAGATTATGAGGGGCATAGACAGAGTGATAGTCGGAAGCTATTTCCCAGGGTGGAAGAGTCAATTACTGGGAGGCACAGGTTTAAGGTGCGAGGGGCAAGGTTTAAAGGAGATGTAAGAGGCAAGCCTTTTTCACAGAGGGTGGTGGGTGTCTGGAACTCACTGCAGCGGGGGAGGTAGTGGAAGCAGATACGATAGTGATTTTTAAGGGGCGTCATGACAATTACATGAATCGGATGGGAATGGAGCGATATGGACCCCGGAAGGATAGGGGGTTGTAATTCAGCTGGGCAGCTTGGAGAGCTGAAGGGCCTGTTCCTGTACTGTAATTTTAGAAACATAGAAATATATAGGGTTCATGGTGGGAGATACAGGAAGGATATCAGAGGTAGGTTCTTTACGCAGAGAGTGGTTGGGGTGTGGAATGGACTGCCTGCAGTGATAGTGGAGTCAGACACTTTAGGAACATTTAAGCGGTTATTGGATAGGCACATGGAGCACACCAGGATGATAGGGAGTGGGATAGCTTGATCTTGGTTTCAGATAAAGCTCGGCACAACCTCGTGGGCCGAAGGGCCTGTTCTGTGTTGTACTGTTCTATGTTCAATGTTCTATAGAAAAACTACAGCACAAACAGGCCCTGCGGCCCACAAGTTGTGCCGAACACATCCCTACCTTCTAGACCTACCTATAACCCTCCATCCTATGACGCTCCATGTACTCATCCAGGAGTCTCTTAAAAGACCCTATTGAGTTCGGCTCCACCACCACTGGCGGCAGCCGATTCCACTCGCCCACCACCCTCTGTGTGAAAAACTTACCCCGAACATTTCCCCCGTACCTACCCCCAGCACCTTAAGCGTGTGTCCTCTCGGAGCAGACATTTCTACCCTGGGAAAAAGCCTCTGAGAGTCCACCCGATCTATGCCTCTCAACATCTTATACACCTCTATTAGGTCTCCTCTCATCCTTCGCCTCTCCAAGGAGAAAAGATCGAGCTCCCTCAGCCTATCCTCATAAGGCATGCCACCCAATCCAGGCAACATCCTTGTAAATCTCCTCTGCACCCTTTCAATCTTTTCCACATCCTTCCTATAGTGAGGCAACCAGAACTGAGCACAGTACTCCAAGTGGGGTCTGACGAGGGTCTTATATAGCTGCATCATTATCCCCGGACTCCTAAACTCAATCCCTCGATTGAGAAAGGCCAGCACACCATACGCCTTCTTAACCACCTTCTCCACCTGCGGGGCTGATTTTAGAGTCCTATGGACCCGGACCCCAAGGTCCTTCTGATCCTCTACAGTACTAAGAGTTTTTCCTTTTATATTGTACTCCTTCATCCCATTTGTCCTACCAAAATGGACCATGACGCATTTATCTGGGTTGAAGTCCACCTGCCAATTCTCCGCCCAGTCTTGCATCCTATCTATGTCCCTCTGTAACTTCTGACATCCCTCCAGACTACCCACAACCCCACCAACCTTCGTGTCGTCGGCAAACTTACCAACCCATCCCTCCGCTTCCTCATCCAGGTCATTTATGAAAATGACAAACAGCAAGGGTCCCAGAACAGATCCCTGGGGAACACCACTGGTGACCGACCTCCATTTAGAAAAAGACCCATCTATACCCACTCTCTGCCTTCTTTGGGCAAGCCAGTTCTGGATCCACCGGGCAGCAGCCCCTTGGATCCCATGCCCTCTCACTTTTTCTAGAAGCCTTGCATGGGGGACCTTATCGAATGCCTTGCTAAAATCCATATAAACCACATCTACCGCCTTCCCTTCGTCAATGTGGGCGGCATGGTAGCACAGTGATTAGCACTGCTGCTTCACAGCTCCAGGGACCTGGGTTCGATTCCCGGCTTGGGTCACTGTCTGTGTGGAGTTTGCACATTCTCCTCGTGTCCGCGTGGGTTTCCTCCGGGTGCTCCGGTTTCCTCCCACAGTCCAAAGATGTGCCGGTTAGGTTGATTGGCCATGCTAAAATTGCCCCTTAGTGTCCTGAGATGCATAGATTAGAGGGATTAGTGGGTAAATATATCGGGATATGGGGGTAGGGCCTGGGTGGGATTGTAGTCGGTGCAGACTCGATGGGCCGAATGGCCTCTTTCTGCACTATAGGGTTTCTATTATTCTAATGTGTTCAGTCACATTTTCAAAGAACTCCACCAGGCTTGTAAGGCACGATCTGCCCCTGACAAAGCCATGCTGAGTATTCTTGAGCATACTAAACCTCTCTAAATGCTCATATATCCTGTCCCTCAGGATCTTCTCCATCAGTTTACCAACCACTGAGGTTAGACTCACCGGTCGGTAATTACCTGGGCTATCCCTATTCTCCTTCTTGAAAATAGGAACCACATCCGCAATCCTCCAATCCTCCGGCACCTTTCCCGTCTCCATCGACAACGCAAAGATCATCGCCAGAGGCTCTGCAATCTCCTCCCTCGCCTGCCACAGTAACCTGGGGTACATCCCATCCGGACCCGGCGACTTATCTATCTTGATGCCATTCAAAGATTCCAGTACAACCTCTTTCTTAAAGTCCACATACTCAATCCTTTCAGTCCACCGCACGCCCGCAGTACATCCACCCAGGTCCTTCTCCTCTGTGAAAACCGAGGCAAAATGTTTTGTTAAGAACAAACATGTACGACTTTAAGATGGGATTTTGTTGGGTCTGTGTAATCCAGTCCAAGTAGCATCTTGCTTTCTGGCTAGGATTTACCTAAAGCCAACTCTTAGTTTTGACTCCACATGTGCAGCACGGTGGGGAGAGCTGGAGAGTAAACAGAGACAATTTCCACACTGATAACTTCCCACACCCCCAAAAATATCGACTTTACATTTTATTACCCGTTAAATGTTTCACAAATTTGCAGTAATTAACATTTTTTGACATTGGTCATTTTGTAAGATTTTATTAATCTCTGGCTTTGTAATCCATTGGAAACTGATCAGGATAAAATTCTGTTCAGCTGATCACTGGCCCAATATCCCCGTCATCTCTTTTCAGGAACAGCTGTGCAGGATAAGTGAATTGGCCCTTGGGAAATTGCCCCCTACTGTCCCAAGGTGTGTAGGTTGGAATAATTAGCCATGTAAATGCACGGGGTTACGGGGATAGGGCGGGGAGAGATCCTGGGTAAGATACTTTGTCAGAGAGTCAGTGCAGACTCGATGGGCTGAATGGCCTCCTTCTGTGGGAATTTGTTGATTTCTATCTTGTCCATGGCAGGGTTCAGGCTTTCCCCCAAGATTAAGGACCCTGGAAGCCAACATCCCAGCCATGGAAAGCTGCCAGCAAATCAGAGGCCAGCAATGCTTCTGTCCTCAGCAGCACCACCATGGCGGCAGTGGTTGTTGTTGGAATGACATTTAGAGTTTGGGTTAGGGTCTCGAGGCCTCGGATCAAGGAGGGGCCTAGGCCCTCAGCTATGGGATTGGCACCATGAGCAGCGGGTTGGCCTTCAGTAGCTCCTCCTTCCTGATGCCAACTCCTTCAATCAGGTACTGGGTACCTGTGAATGAGGGAGCCCCCTCCCCTAGGAGCTGCTCGGAAGCTGCAATGAGTTGCCCACCTGCCACTGGATTAATACCAGTGGCTGCAGGAGGAGGCCTTTAAACATACATTAATTGCCCATTTAAGGGTCTGGATTAGGGGCAGGGCAGGAAGGCCTTCCAGCTACTGACTTAATAACCTGGAGGTGGGAAATTGGGGACGTGCCCACTTATCACTCTCCCAATTTGCCACAGAGGAGAGCACAGATTCTGCTCCACCTGCAGAGAATATAGTATAAACATGGCATGGAGTGATTGGTTGTATTCGGAAATTGAAGGCGGGGGGGGGAGGGGTGGGAGGGGGAAGGGGGCGGGAGGGGGAGAGGGGGGGAGGGGGCGGGAGGGGGAGGAGGGGGGGAGAAGGGGGGGGAGGAGGGGGGGGAGGAGGGGGGAGGAGGGGGGGAGAAGGGGGGGGAGGAGGGGGGGAGGAGGGGGGAGGAGGGGGGAGGGGGGAGGAGGGGGGTGGAGGGGGTGGAGGGGGGGTGGAGGGGGGAGGGGGTGGAGGGGGAGGGGGGTGGAGGGGGGGGAGGGAGGGGAGGGGGGAGGGAGGGGGAAGGGGGAGGGAGGGGGAGGGGGGAGGGAGGGGGGTGGAGGGGGGAGGGGGTGGAGGGGGGAGGGGGGCGGGGAGAGGGGGGTTGGGGAGGTGGGGAGGAGGGGGTGGGGTGGGGGGGGAGGAGGGGGGTGGGGGAGGGGGGAGGGGGGGTTGGGGAGGGGGGAGAGGGGGGAGAGGGGGAGGGGGGGAGGGGGGGGAAGGGGGGGAGGGGGAGGGAGGGGGAGGGGGGGAGGGGGGAGGGGGAGGGAGGGGGAGGAGGGGGGAGGGGGGGAGAGGGGGGAGGGGGGTGGGGGTGTGGGGGGAGGGAGGGGGATGGGGGGAGGGGGAGGGGAGGAGGGGAGGAGGGAGGGGGGAGGGAGGGTGGGTGGGGGAGAGAGGGGGGGAGGGGGGAGGGGATGGGGGGAGGGGGGGAGGGGGGAACCGGGGGGGAGGGGGGGAGGGGGGGAGGGGAGGGGGGAGGGGAGGGGGGTGGGAGGGGGGGGAGGGGAGTGGGGGGGGAGGGGAGGAGGGAGGGGGGGAGGGGGAGGGGAGAGGGAGGGTACCTCTTCAATAGTTTAGTGAGTTGTCATTACGTAATGTTCTGGCAATGTTCATTTTAGTTTGTTCATTACAGTAAAAACATTTAAACATGAATGTGATTCTTTGCAATGATCACTGGGAAATTCAAATGTTTTTCAAAAAATATTATCAGTCTCTTCATGAATCTTAACAATGCATTGACTTCAGTTTTTACAGCAAGGGATGTTAAGGTGTTTAAATGTCCTGCTGTGGAGAGATAGGTCCAAGATTAATTTATTTCATTCTGGCTGTGATAGTGTAATTGCGAGATGTGGTGCTGGATCAGGATGCCAGTTAGCAGAATGAAGGGGATGCAGAAGTACCTATACCACATTCTCTGAGCCAGGAGGAGCAGTAACCCTCCCCCTGGATCCTCAACAAAGCGTCTGCCACTGGTTGGGTCCTTTCTTTTCAATCACAGTCTCTCTTCCCCACCTCCTGATTTTACTCTCACTTCCTTCTGGATTGCTGGGTTCTGTCTGCCAGGCTTCCCAGCCAGCCTCTCGCCAACCACGAGCTATCCATTTCTTTTCTTGCTTGGCAGATTGTAAAAAAAATATGAATGAAGTTGAACACTGTTCAATTTAATGGGATTTCCAATCCTCATTCTTTCCAGCCTCTACATAAGCATATAAGCGGAGCAGGATTGGGCCAGCCAGCCTTTTGAGCGCTCCATCACTCAATGAGATCATAGCTGATATTTTACTTTAACACCAATTTTCCTGCATTATCCGCCTATTCCTTGATGTTTTAAATATGTAGAAACATATTGATTTCAGTCTTGAACATACTCAACAGCTGAGTCCCACTGTCCTCTGGGCAAGGATTTCCAAACACTCACCACCCTTTGGGAAAAGAAATTCCTCCTCATCTCGGTCCTCACTGGCCTTCCGCTCATTCTCAGGCTGTCATTGTACAGCACAGAGAGAGGCCCTTCGGCCCATTGCATCTGAGTCAGCCATCAAGCACTTATCTATTCTAATCCCATTCTTCCCAGTGTCCTACCATTCACTGAATACTTTCTTGTTAAATTACTTCTTCCAAAGTGCATCACCTCACACTTTTCAGGATTAAATTCCATCTACCACTTATCTGCCCATTTGACCATTCCGTCTTTATCTTCTTGTAGCCCAAGACACTCCACCTCACTGTTAACCAATCTTTGTATTATCCGCAAACTTACTAATCCTACCCCCCACATAATCATCAATGTCATTTATATAAATGATGAATAATAGGGGGCCCAACACAGATCCCTGTGGTACACCACTGGACACTGGCTTCCAGTCACTAAACCAGCCTTCTGTCATCACCCTCTGACTCCTACAACT